>NC_067401.1:319977072-320237072 GCF_016432865.1 Antechinus flavipes
GACACTAGTTTGTAACCCCAAACTCTTGGGGTCCCCTCCCCAACCTCAACACTATGGTTTCTTATAAATCTCTTTTTGATCATTTGTTCAACTCCCTTATTGCGTCTGGGCTGAGAGCTTCCACAGCTGATGCTGATTTCAAAGTCATCTCTCAGACCTGCTGCTAGTGTTGCCATTCTATGTTGACCCCCACTCCAGAATCACAGATTTTTTTTTGACAACCTCCTAAATTATCTTGGTCTGGAAAACTCTGTCACCTTAACCTTTTGTTAGCTCTACCACTTTCAAGTTTGATTTGAAATATTACTTTAAAGTTGTTTTGAGGAGAATGTTGGGAGAGTTCAGCTGAGTTGCTACTTTACTCACTCATCTTGGCTCAACCCCCAACTTAAATTCTTAAATAGTTGTTTAAGAGCACCAAGAGTTTAATTGATATATCTAGAATCACAATTTGGCATGTGTCTGTGGTAGAATTCAAACTCAGGTCTTCCTGTTTCCAAAGCAGGCAGTTTATCCACTAAATCATGCTATAAAACAACCTAATGAATATTTGTTGACTGTTACCAAAAAACGAGGGTATGGCTACTAGAGCAGGGTCAGTTCCCTAAGGCCATTCATTGCTTGGAAAATAAAGGTTATGCTTGCCTTAGGCAGTTAAGTGAGAATTATATACAAGGATTAAAACCCTACAATGCTTCACTCCAGTCCTTATTATAAAACAAATTTCAAACATGCTGGAGTTAGCATAGGATGAGATTCTGGCACTACTCTCATGTGACCTTGAACAAATCCCTTTCTCTCTGTAGGTGAGTTTCTTTATCTGGGAGAAGTCATTATATCTGATGATTCCTAAAGTTCCCCTCAGCATTAATATCCTGAGATCCCTAGGGCATTTCCAGTAGTACAAACCAGCATTTCACATATTGAGTTTGGCACATGCCATGCAGTGAGAGTTATGCATTCTAACCTAAAATCAGTGTTCTAAACAAAAGCAATAATTTACTTAAATTGATAGATTAATTACATGAGGCAACTCTATTTCTCTGATATCCTATTCTACTTTCTCTCCCCATCCTCCTAAAAAAAAGACAGGATCTACTGAGGTAGTAGTTCCATGCCTTTTTGTAGACCCTACAATACTAAGTAGAGAGTTTTGTTTATAGTTGGTACTTTTCAATTCAATCCTGGTTCCCAAACTTGCTACCTGTGTGACTTTTTGGCAGGTCATTAAACTTCTCCAGGCATCAACAGGACATAATGACCTCTAAGATCTTTTACTATGATACCATCAAAAGAAAGCAAAGGGGTAGAGCCAACCTACCTCCTAGGGAAGAAGCTTCTTGTTAAGTTCAGTCATGCCCCAAATCTTTGTGACTCCATATGGGGTTTTTTTTTGGCAAAGACACTGGAGTACTTTGCTTTTTATTTCTCTGATGGATTAAGACAAATAGAAATTAAATGATTTGCCTGGGGTCATATAACTAGTGAGTGTCAGAAGCCAGATTTGAACTAAGATCTTTTTAATCAAGCCCATCACTCTACCTGTTGAACCACCTAGCTGCCTGGGATTCATTTCCTGAAAGTTTTTTTTAAGATTTCTGGGCTTGGGATCTAATAAACTAGATTTGAGTCCTAATTCAGGCTTCAACTAGCTGTGTGAACTTGGACAAGTCATTTAACTTATAAGAGTTTTAATTGTTTTTATGTAAAATGTCAACTGTTCTTGTGGTTATTATGAGGATCTACTGGGAAAATAAGTGCAAAAGTCCTTTCTGAATCAAATGAGTTTTTACAAATAGAATTTTCTTTGAAATTAAAAAGTATTATAATTTAGGGAGAATTTGCATAATATTATGAAAATACAATACTCTTTGTTCTTTCATTTACTTATCCTCTTTGATTCCCAAGTTCTTATCCAGTGCTGGACCTGGAGTCACAATAACTCATCTTCCTGAGTTCAAATCTGATCTCAGACACTTAGTCTCACATTCTATCTTTGTGACCCTGTAATGTAATATAATTCTGTTGTCTCAGGTTCCTCATCTGTAAAATGAGCTTGAGAAGGAAATGGCAAACCACTTCAGTATCTCTGTTGAGAATACCATAAATGGGGTCATGAAGAGTTGGACTTGACTGAGACAAGTGAACAAGAAAATTATTTAGTCAATAATCAGTTAAAGTGCTCATTATGTAGCCAGCCTCTTCTATCTTACAGATTTCTAAAATTCAGGGGCTATTGCTCTGTCTACATTACATCACTCATATGAAGGCAATGCTACCTCAGACAAACTTTTCTTTTTTCTTCTCTGTCAGTCACTGCTTTTGTTTTTCCATCAAGCTTCTCTGTTCTTTTTTCTGGGGTATCTGGGAAGGACTTGACTCTCCTGTTACTCCTTGTACCTAGGAAGGAGCTATTTACACACATGCACCTATTATCCTGACACTTTTGCACATCCTAATCCTCATGCATTCTTGACCACTCCTGAAGTTTTGCTCCCATTACTCTGAAACCTTCAGAAACCTAATTCTAAATAAGTCTTCCCTCATATTCCCTTGGGGGTATTGCTTTAACAGCTAAACTGCTCATTTCAAGGAAATAAAGAGCAGGATTGTGTCAATTTTCTGTAGTCTGCTTCTTTGTCACTGCAGATAAGGAAGGCTGAGGTAGCAAATACAAACCTGAAGGGGGGGTGGGGTGAGGCAGGGGAGATGTTAGAGCCATCTCTCTGAAAAGCAGAGTAGATGCTTGCCTCCTGAACAAGTTTCCCTCTCAGTGGGCAAGCTGACAGATGGGCAATGCCTTGGTTCAGATGACACAAGTCATTGTGAAACTGGGTGCAGTTGTTGCTTCTGTTCCGCTCCCTCTTTTGATGTTGACTTTCAGATCCTCAGTAGTTTTGAGGGCAGGCTCTGGGGCCCAGGGATCTGACCATCCTTTCCTTACACAGGATAGGCCTGAATCTTGGTTCTTCCTCTGACTCATCTGCCTGCTGGGTCTGAATCTGGTGAAAATGAACTCCAGGAGCTAGGAGCTCATGATTAGTGGTCCATCAGCACGGAAAGCTTAAAGAGTAGGTGTACAGATAGGAAAAGTCACAGGATTTTATTAATATAAATTAATATAAAATAAAATAAGTATAAATGATATAAATATTAATATAAATTAATATAAATGTAAGTTAAAATAAATATTAATATAAATTATAATAAAGATACAGAATATTTTGCTAATTTCAAAATACACACATATATAACACTTCTTATACTGATATTTCCTTTATTGTTGTCATAGTTCAGTCATGTCTGACTCTCTGTGACCCCTTTTGGGGTTTTCTTGGCAGAGATACTGAAGCAATTTACTATTTCCTTCTCCTACTCATTTTATAGATGAGGACATTGAGGCAAACAGGGTTAAGTTACCTGCCCAGCGTCACACAGCTATTAGCTCTGGTCAGATTTGAACTCAGGGAGATGTCTGGTCAACTTTTTTTTAGGATGGGGGACAGGGTGCAGTAGGAGGGAGAGAGCCAGAGATTTAATTGGTTTTGACCAGGGCTTCTTAAACTTTTTTCCACCCATGACACACTTTTGCCTAAGAAATGTTTATGTAGGGGCAGTTAGGTGGCGCACTGTTTATATATATATATTTTATATTTTAATTTTTTTATTATTGAAATGATGAAAATTATTATTAATTTTAAATATTATATATTTTAAATATATATTTTTTAAATTAAATAACACTAATAGCTGATTGCATTTTAAAGCTTTTATAACATCATATTTGTGTATCTATATCTATGTCCATATCTATATTGATAATCATAATTTTATCTAATCCCATTGGATGAATGAAATAAATGAATTAAAAACGAATGCCTAAATGCATATTTTATGCCAAGCACAGTCATCCCTACTGGTGATATAAATAGAAAGGTGAGACAGCTCCTGCTCTTAAGGAGCTCATATTCTCTTCCATAATAGCAGGAGAGAATACATATGGGAGCATTGAATTACAAGGAAGATGGAAAAGCCCCAGTAGTTTTTCAGTTTTAGTGGGAATAAATCTTCATTAATGTCATTTTCACTGATGTCTATTTCTGCTGTTGAATCATGTGATAGATCCAGTGACAGTACCAGACAGATTTTGGTCATGAAAACTTTTCTTTTCTGGGTCTTCAGTAGCTGTGATTTTTGAGGATGTAAGGGCTAAAGTACTTGCAGAGGAAGTTAATGGATAAAGGCTGCACATTAGACATGACTTGATAGATTGAGATAGGGTTAGAAACAGGGCAGGTGATTTGTAGTATGTTGAAGTGGGTTTGGAGCTTACCTGTCTTTTAGTGATAGTTGGTTAATGGTATTGGTAGGAACAGTAGTGAGGATGATGGATTCTATAAGAGTTGTTTCTCCCAATTATATTTTCAGGGGGCTAGGTTGAAAGTAGGGCTGGTTGTTTGGGATATGCTGTTGTTCATTCACAAGATATCTGTGATATAGGAAAGTATGATTAATACCATCCCCCTACCTTTCAGGATTGTTATAAAGATCAAATGAGATAATATTCGTAAAGCACTCAGAACAATAGTTGGCACATAGTAGGTATTATATAAATGCTGATTTTCTTCTCCTACCATTTCCTTTTATAGGTGAGAAAATGGAGACTCGGAGAAATTATGACTTTGACACTCAAAAGCTAGTAATTTGAATTCAAACCGAGGCCTCTCCTAATTCTAATCAATTAATCAATCAACATGACTACCAACTAAGTTGTAGACACTGTGTTGAGCTGAGGAAACAAAAGTAAAATAGTTCCTGCTCTCAAGTAATTTATATTCACATTCTGGAGATAATATGTTCACATATATATAGAACATGTATTTAAAAAATGAATTCAAGGTATTTCATAGAGGCACTAGCAGCACCTGGGGATAGGAGTGGGATGCAAATTAGTAGAAAAATTAGTAGTGATTGAGCTGAGTTTTGAAGAAAACCAGGGAAATATAGGAAAGTATGGAAAGAAGAACATTCCAATCATGAGGAGTGTCAGTGAAAGGGCACAAATAGAGTTGATGGAGTGCTATGTATGACAAGCAGCAATTAAGCCTATTTGGCTGGACAATTGAGTACATATAGTAAACTAAAGAGATTGGAAAGGTGTGTGAAGAGGCCAGGCTCTTTGTAAAGAGCTTTAAAGGTAAATAGAGGAGTTTACTTTTTATCCTAGTAATGACAGGGAGCCTTTGGAGTTATTGAGTGATGAGAGAGGCATGAAATAGACTATGTTTAGGAGAACTCTTTTGGTGTCTATGTGGAGGATGAATTGGAATGGGGGGAAACTAGAGACAGAAAGAAGAAGAGGGTTATTTTGACAATGCAATTGATAGATTATCAGGGCCTGAACTAAGGTGGTATGAGTTGAGAGCAGGAGATGGATATGAGATGTTTTGTGAATAGAAACAAGATCTGGAGAGAGGTAGGTTTGGGACATAATACAAAGATTTCTAATATATCATGCCCCTTCCTTAAAAAAGGATGACATGGTTATATGCACTGAGACATCATGTGGCACACACAGTTATACAAATAACTATATGAAAAATCTCCCTCACGAGGTAATTGTTAGGTTTAAATGAGATGAGGCACATGAAGCACTTTGAAAACATTAAAGCACTATATACTCAGTCAGTTATAATATTAATTATTATTTTGACAAGTATTATTTCTACTACTACTGCTGCTGCTACTATTATTATTACTATATTACTGCTACTGCTATTATTGACACAACTACTACTACAACTGTTGTTGCTGCTACTATTATTATTACTAATTGCTGGTGCTGCTACTACTACTATTAGTACCTTTGCCACCCATCACCATTTCTTCTTCTTCTTCTACTACTACCACTATTACTACTACTATAGCTATTGTTGCTGCTGCTATTACTACTATCATTGCTGCTGCTGCTACTGCTGCCATTATTACTAATACAATTGCTGCTGGTGCTATTACTACTATTACTACTGCTGCTGCTGCTGCTGCTACTAGTACTACTACAGCTATTACTATCACTATCACTACTGTTGCTGCTGCCACTGCCACTGTTACTGCTATTACAACTATTTCTGCTATTACAACTGCCACTACTACTATTATTTTTATTACAACTACTGCTACTGATACTATTATTGTTACTACTGCTGCTACTGCTATTACTATTAATACTATTATATTTGCTGCTACTGTTACTATTGCTGCTGCTACTTCTACTGTTATTGTTGTTAATTCTTTGATCTTGAAGAGGACTTTGATAACAGGAAGATGATTCTGCAACTTGAAAGTGAATTGGATTTACATGAGGGAGGGCTGTGTATTATTATTATTATTATTATTATTTTATGGAATACCAATTACCTTAGCAAGTAGGTGACTGATGTGATTGTCAATGATATTGTATAGATGAGGCACAGAAGAGTTAATTACTTTCACCAGGTCACTGGTGTATTTTGGAATAAAATCCAGCATTGTTTAGTTTCATTTCATTTTTTTGACATGAGTTTTATTTGCACTTGTACCTGGAGGCTATTGCAAAGCAAAGAACATAATTTTATAAATCTTATAAACAAAGAGACCTATACGTTCCTACAATGAACCTGTTCTCATGTGCATAGCTTATTCTTAATTAAATGCAGAATACTAAAATACAAAAAGCTCTCCCTGATCATTGGTGGATAACATGAATGAAGACAAGAAAATCATGGAAATATTACAAAATGAGCCAAGGTGGAAAAACAGAGAATTATGGACACTTTTAGAGAAAGCCTATAATTATAGTTCATAAATAGGGTATTCCAGAAGTTCCACAGACTGAAACCCAGATTCTTCACCTTTATATTTAAGGAATCTATGAATGCAGTGGATAACATTTACCTTCTCCTATATGTTCTAGAAAAGTTGAATTACATAAGAAAATAATACAGTAATTATTTGCCATCATGTTCTGCATGATTGGACATGCCATTTCAAGATCAATGCAATCTAATATTTCAGGACACTATGTCATCATTTTAAAAAATATTGATTACTTATGATTTTTAAATCTATTTTAAACATTAAATTTGAAAAATTCAAATTCCAGATTCTCTCTTCCTTCTGCCCCTCCCCCACTCCTTGAGAAGGCAAATCATATATCAATTATGCATATGAAGTCAAGTAAAACATATTTCAATGTTAACTATGTTACAAAAAATAATAAAAAGCAAGAAACATAAAGAAGCTTAAGAAAGTATTTGTCAATCTACACTCAGAGTTCTTTCTCTGGAGGGAAAGAGTATTTTTCATTATGGGTCTTTTGGAACTGTCTTGGATTATTGTCTTTATTAGAATAACTAAGTCTTTCATAGCTGATTATTGTTGCAGTATTGCTGTTTTAGTGTACAATATTCTCCTGGTTCTGCTCACTTCACTTTTTCATAAGTTCGTATAAGTTCTCCAGTTTGATTTCTTATAGAACAATGATATTCCATCACAATCATACTCCACAACTTATTCAACCATTCACCAATTGATGGGCATCCTCTCAATTTTCAGTCTTTAATTACCACAAAAAAGTGCTGCTATACATTTTTTTTGGTACAAATAAATCTTTCTCCCTTTTCTTTAATCACTTTCAGGCATAGACCCAGTAATGATATTGTTGAGTAAAAGGTATGCAAAATTTTATAGCTCTTTGAGCATAGTTCCAAATTATTCTTCAGCCTGGCTAGACCCAGTTCACAATACCTTCAACAATTCATTATTGTCCTTATTTTTCCATATCCCTTCTAACATTTATCACTTTTCTTTTTTGTTATGTTAGCCAATTTTATATGCATGAAGTAGTACTTCAGAGTTGTTTTAATGTTCATTTCTCTAATCAATAGTAATTTCCCCCCATAGCTATTGATAGCTCAAATTTCTTCTTTTGGAAACGTCTTTTGTTCACAACCTTTGAGCATTTAACAATTGGGGAATGTCTCTTATTTTTATACATTTGGCTCAATTTTCTTATTTATTTGAGAAATGAGGCCTTTATCAAAAAAATTTGCTGAAATTTTTCCTAGTTTCCTGTTTTCTTTCTCATTTTGGCTACATTAGTTTTGTTCATGCAAAATCTTTTAAATTTGATAGAATCAAAATTACATATTTTACATTCCATGACCCTTTCTATCTTTTGTTTAATCATAAACTCTTTTTTATCCCTATCTGACAGATACATTTTCCCATGGTCTCTAGTTTATTTATGATATTGTTTTATATCTAAACTACTTACTTATTTTTACTTTATTTTGTTATACTGAATGAGATGTTGACCTGTGTCAAGTTTCTGCCAAACTACTTTCCAAGTTTCCCAGTAATTTTCGTCAAATGATGAACACTTGTCTTGGATCTTTGGGTTTATGAAACACCAGATTACTATGGACATTTATTGTATTTGTTACACATACTCTACTTCACTGATTTATTACTCTATTTCTTAGTCAGTAGCAGATTGTTTTGATGATTATGTTTTTTTAATACAATTTGAAATCTGGTGCTGCTGGCTGCCTTCCTTCACATTAAAAAAAAAAAAATTTTTTTTCTGATAGTTTTGACCTTTTGTTCTTTCAGATGAATTTTATTATTTTCCCTTGCTCTATAAAATAATTATATGGTAATTTGATTTATGGCACCGAATAAGTAAATTAATGTATTATACTGGTTTGGCCTACCCATGAGCATTTAATACTTCTCCAGATGTTTATATCTGTATTTGCATGAAAAGTGTTTTGTGATTGTTTTGATTTAGTCCCAGAGTTTGTCTCGGCAGGTTAACTCCTAAGTATTTTATTATTATAAAATAATTATAAATTATAATTATAAATTATCTGTGATAATTTTTCTGCTGAGTTTTGTTGGTAATAAATTTTTGATTCATATGTTTTATTTTATATATTGAAACTGCTGAAATTGATAATAATTTCAATCAGTTTATTAAATGATTACTAGAGTTCTCTCAATATGCCATTATGCAATTTGTAAAGAGAATTTTTTTCTCATTGCCTATTTTTATTCCTTTAAATTCTTTTTTTGATCTTACTGTTGTAACTAGTATTTCTAATACAATATTGAATAGCAGTGGTGATAATGAGTATCCTTGCTTTATTCCCAATCTTACTAGGAAGATTTCTAGCTTATTTCCATTTCAAATAATACTTACTCTTGATTTTAGATAGCTACTACTTATTGTTTTATGAAAGACTCCATTTATCTCCACACTTTCTGGCATTTTAAAAATGCAATGTATATTTTATTTTCTCAGACCTTTTTCTGTATTCATCAAGATAATCATGATTTTTGTTGTTGTTATTGACACAGTCAATTGTGCTTATAGTTTTCCTAATATTGAATGAGAGAATTTCATCATTAATAATGACCGTTACTTTCTGATACAGATTTATAAATCTTTATAAGTTTATAAATATTTCAGTAGTATTGATATCTAATTATTCCCCAAAACATCCCCCTGAAGAGGTTCTCCAGCTTTTGCTTGAATATGTAGTATAACAGGAAAAATGTTGAATCATTTTTACCTTTTTGGATCTCAGTTTCCTGATCTGTAAAATGAGAGGATTGATCGCTAAGATCTCTTCCAGCTCTCATTCTATGAACTTTAGTGACAGAATTCATCCCCCTTGGGGCCAGTGTTTTCCATTTTAAGAGAGCTCTGATTATTGAAAACATCTTTAATAAGCCAAAATTAGCCTCCCTAAAGTTTCCAATTTTTGGTTCTAGTTCTGACTTCCAGAACTGAATGAGGGACTCAGAAGGGAAAAGGGTAGGGGGTGTACTTATATTTACACAGCATTTTAAAGTTTGAAAAATACTTTGCATATATTATTTAATGTATATTACAAACCACCCTCATTATAAAATTTCTTTTTTTCTCATGCAAGCACATCCCATATCTTCTTTCTTCTTAAATAGATTCTATTTCTATCACTCTTTACTCTGTTATTTCTCTATTCTTTTTTTAATCTCTGTGTCTCTCTCTTTTTTCTCTGTCTCTCTATCCATTTGTTTCTGTCTCTGTGTCTCTCTTTCTCTCTCTTTGTGTCTTTCTAGTCAAGGTTTGCTTAGATTCTCTTGATGAATGACAAGGGAACAGGGGAGAATGACTCACCTGCTGAAACTTCTCACTCCAGGCACCAGCAAACAATCTACCTTTTTTAATGATTAAAAATAACATGTGGGAATTTTTCTATTGTTCAGTTGTCAATTTCAGACTGCATTGCTGTCAGCTTGGCATCCAACAAAAACCTTCTAACAACTTGAGCAACCACTGCTTTGGCGTGGGATCAAGGGAAGAACACGGCTTTTGAGCTGACAGGTTGGGATAGTAGGGATGTCAAACTCTCAATGATCCCTGGGTTTGCCTCCTTCTCTGTCAAAGAGATACAAGTACCTGATTCCTTTCTATCACGGCTCATGGTGCAGCTGCTTGAAAGGATTTCTATTTCCTATCTCCTACTCTAGTTACAAAACTGTCCCTGCTGCCTGGCTATTGAAACCTTTAAACAAAGCATCTCCTCTCCCCTTCTTTAAAAAAAAAAAAAAGAAAGGAGAAAAGATTTTTAAAAAATTGTTCTTTTTTACATTAATATGAGATTTGTAGCATTTTGAAAAGTACAAACAATCCATCACTTCTAGGTGGAACTGAGAGTGAAATAAGCCTGGTTCTAACAACACAGCCTGCTCTTTGACAAGTCACTAAAGACTTTAGTACCTCTGTTTATCTGTTTGTTTTCTTTGTAGAGAAGGTAAGTGGAAATATAGTGTGATGCAGTGGAAAAAATACTATCTCTAAAGAAGGGAGTTCAAATCCTACCTCTGAAGGTCTGTATATATATATATATATATATATATATATATATTTGAGCTTGGCTGAGTCATTAAATCTCCATTATTCTGTTTTCCCATCTATATAAAATGAGATTTTTAGACTAGATGTGAGAAGCCACAGATGGCGGTGAGATGCCATCTTAGACATTTGTTCTCAATTTTTCCCTGGACCAGAAACAAAACATTTCTGGGCCTCAGTTTCCACTTATGAAAAATAAAGGAGTTGAATAATGTGACCTCCAAGTCCTATCCTATTTTAAATTTATGCTCTGAAGAAAAGAAGGTAGGGAGAATTGTCAGAAAGGAATTAGCAAAATTTTGAAGCAACATGAAGCTTTCTATAATTAATTATAATACTATTTTACAATATTTTGTAGGTCCTCTGTGGTACAAACACTTACGCAAGAAAATGGATATATTTACTGTTCTGTATTGCTTCCAAGAAAATTTGACCTGCTTCTTAGTAGAGGATACTTTGTTATTAAATGAACCTAGTTTGCACAGTCAATTGGAACAGGGAACAAACTTTGCTGTGTCAATATAATGTGGAATTTATGAATCATCTTAACACCTATATACAATTAGATAAAAGAGATTAGTCAACAAAACAAAATTCTATTTTTGTATATAGAGTATTTTGAAATAATTTCCTTACCTCCATCACATATCATATCTTTATCCTGAAATTCACTCTCTTCTCTGTCCCTCTCTCTATCTCTCTCTCTGTGTGTCTCTCTCTGTCTCTTTGTGTCTCTCTGCCTGTCTCTGCTTCTGTCTCTCTCTCTCATATATATATATATATATATTTAATCATCCTTTCCCCATGATTTTACTGACATTTACACCTTATCAAACACTACCAGAAAAACAAATGATATAAGTTTAGAAGTTTTAAGCTGAATGATGACATTAAAGAAAATTAATTCATTTGACAACTGTTTATTAAACTCTCAATACATACAATGCTACACTCTGGAAAAGTCTGTAAAAGAAAAAAAGTCCCTCATGGCTCTTTTCAACAGTGATTCAGGTCAGTTCCAATGCGGGTGTGATGAAGAGAGCTATCTGCACCAAGAAAGCACTGTGAGGACTGAGTGAGGATCACGACATAATATTTTCACTTTTTTGTTGTTATTTGCTTGTATTGTGTTTCTTTCTCATTTTCCCTTTTTGATCTGATTTTTCTTGTGCAGTATAATTGTGGAAATATGTATAGAAGAACTGCACATGTTTAACATATATTGGATTATTTGCCATCTAGAGCAAGGGGTGGGAGGAAGGAAGGGAAAAAATTTGGAACACAAGGTTTTGCAAGGGTGAATGTTGAAAATTATCTATGCATATGTCTTGGAAAATAAGAAGCTTTAATAAACAAAGCTCCTTAAGTCTATGTAAATTTTTCTATAATGTTAAGGATTTGTAATACCCCCTCCATAGGACTTTTCAAAGTAAAAAATAAAAAAAAAAAAGGTCAGAATTATAGGAGATTCAAGTTGAAGGTGACATTTTGAGAAGCAGATTGTTGTGAAATTCTAGACCTCAAATCAGCAACATTCAAGTTCAAATCCAGGCTCTGACATTTACTACCTATGTATGGTGGTGAGGAAGACATTTCACCTCTCTGATCCTCATTTTCCCCAGCTATAATGTGATAACAATAGTTGCAGGCCCTATTTTGTTGTGAGACTGACATAAAACAATGCAAGGAAAGCTCTGGAAAATTTAAAGTCTCTTATTTTGCTTTATCAGAAGGGAAGATTAAGAGTACTCCAAACCTTCCTTTAGCAAAAAGTGATGAATATCTTTCCCTCTTTCCTTCCCCCTCCAAACCTAAGAAAGTTATATGTAGATATTCCTGATTTTAAAATATAGGCATTTGGAGTTTTTCATGTGGATTCAAGAGGATGGGAAGCTGCATAGTGCAGCCGGCAAGGGGGGGGGGGGGGGAACGATGCTGGAATTAGAAAATCTTTGTTCAAATTCTACCTCTGAGAATTACTCTGAATATAAATTTGGAAAACCTACTAAACTCCTCCTGGGGTTCATATTTCACATCTGTAAAAATGATTGAGATGGATTAGATGATGTCTGAGCTTCCTTCTAGCTCTAGATTTCTCTATAAACTTATATGAATATTGGGATGGTATCAGAATGAAAAAGAAAACTCATCTTATTTTGAGATTTTCCCACATTGTGCATCAATTGTAATAGGTTACACTTATATACACATTTTTACTCTGCATACATTCTACCTGAATTTAATGTGAAAGTTATATAAAATCACATTCAAAAACCAAGTCCTAGTCCTTTTCCCTCTTTCTTTCTTTCATCTTTTTTATTTTTTTAACTAAACTTGTTTTAAGCCTTGGGAGCAGTTGGAAAACTCAAAGGACTAACAACAACAACAACTTATAATCTCACCCCTCTTTCCCCATTTCCTGTGATTCTGTTCTCCTACCCCCCACCCCCAGTCCCACATCCTTTTAGCTCAATCCAATTCTTCTCTTAGGGCTTTTGGATTTTCCATTGAGTCAGCATCCTATTCTTACCCACAAGACCTTTGTCCAAGGCAAAAGAGTTAAGTTCAAATTCTAGCCATAACATCACTTGTACACTTAGGAAGTCATTTATCTTCCTTGGGCCCCGTGTACTCACCTATACAATGACAGTTAGTTAAAACATCCTTTCAAGATTCTTCTAGGTCTAGATCTATGGCCTAAGAAACCTAATGTACTAGCTTTGAAAAAAAATTACAAATGAAGTAGAACCAGATGTGAGAAAATGACTTATTTGTCTAATATTACAGAGATGGAAAAATGATAGGATTTTAACTCAGACCAACTTTCTAAATGAGACCTTTCTTGAACTCTCCAGTTGCTAGGGCTTATGTCTCAACCAAATTAACATATGTGTCTGTATGTGTGTGTATGTACACACAAACACACAAATATATTTATATCATATATATATATATATTGTTTCCTTCAATAAAATATAAACTCCTTGGGGACAAGAACTGTTTCATTTCTATCTTTGTGTACCAGATGCCTGACACACAATAAGTGGTCAATAAATGCTTACTGATTGGTTAAGTGTTTAAAATATTTCATTTTAGAGGCATAAAAACCATGGCATTAGATTTGTATTAGATTCATATTGTGATTTATGATTAAATTAGAATCACACTCAATCTTGATATTTGTTTTTTTCTCCAGAAAAATATCAATTTAGTTGCTAGTAGTAACTGATTTAGTTATTAATAATAACTATTATTACTTTTAATTTTTGACTTTCCTTTTAAATAACCTTTTTAGTTGTTAACACAGAAGACCCTCCCTTTATTGTTCATAAGGCCCACAAATAGCTCTGTGTGCTCTACTCAATAAAGTCTAAACTCCTTTGTTTGGAATTCAGTGTCCTTCACAACTAGAAATCATCTTACCTTTGCAATTTTATGCCACAATACAATATAGTCTATATTTCAGAAATCAGAATTATCCCTTTCACCCTCACATCCTGAGCTTTCCTATCCTGATGCCTTTCTTTATGGCCTTCTCTATACCTGAAATATCCTTCCCCCCATTCTTCCTTGTCTGTCAGTAATATCATCATCTTTCAAGAACTAATTCAAATTCCATATCCTTTATGAAGTTAAAAAAATGTAGGATTTTTTTTGACCTTGCAAGTCATTGTATCTCAAGTATTGAATCATTGTATTCTACTCTGGATTATGTTGTATATGTTTATTTTTATTTTTTAAATTTATTTTTATATTTTCCCCTGTACATAGCATAGATTTTTTGTACAAAGTAAGTATTTTGTCAACATGTGGTTAACTGATAAATCACTGCTGGTCAAAATCATTATTTGTTTTAATGTTTTTCCTACAAGATCATCCAATCAAATTCCTGATTTTTTTTTGTTTTTTTCATTCAGTGATTTTCTTCATGTTCACCCCATCATGAATCCATTTAGGGTTTTCTTGGAACATATATATATATGTGGTTTGCCATTTCCTTCTCCAGATCAGTTTATATGTGAGGAACTGAGATAAATAAGATTAAGTGACTTGCCCAGCTTCACCTAGATAATAAAATTCTGAAGCCAGATTTCAAAATATCTATCTGGCAAAATCTAGCATCTCCTAGAACACCTCCACATTAACTGAAGAGCTTACAAAAGCCACATTAATTTAAAAACTAGATATTAGTCAGTAAACATTGCTTGGGGACAAATATAAGCGGATATCTGCTCCTTATCAAACAAATAGAAAAAAGTGATTGATGACATTGAGGTAGGAAAAAATCAGAGAGGATAGACATTGTTAAGTCATTTGATACAGGAAGGTGAGAGTTGTTAAACTCAGTATCCTGTAAAGGATCTATAAATTCCCTTCCAACTATAAGTTCCTTGACCCTCCATGAGCCTATGATTGGAGAAGATATGAAGAAGAATATGAAAGAAATAGGAAGGGCAAATGGAAAACAGTGTGAATAAGTCATGTTCATGGAATCCTGGTTTACCATGAGACAACACTGAGTTCACCAGGATGCACTGTGTGACCTGAAATAGTGGTGGAGAAACTCTCTGTTAGGAAAGTCTTTTTCAATTGTTTTGCCTTTAGTTGAGGCCATATATAAATTGTAAAATGTCAGCTGATCACATTGTGAAAGACTAAGAAGGTTAGATTTGGTCTAGAAATTCCCGGGCACACTGAAGTGCCAATAGTGAATGGCTTTTTGTGATCCATTTCCCCCATGAGTTAGAGTGATACCTCTAAGTAAACAGGCCTGGCTAAGCCCACACAGAATGAAATAGGACAACCTCTTCATTTGTGAGGGAGATCCTGGAGCTGTGGGGGTGAGGGCAGAATTTGCATAATCACATTAGCCTTAAGGACTCAGTTAAGAACTGTCCTAACAATGCCTCTCATTGTGGAATAGCCCCAGCTGTCTCTGCTCCAACTTTGTAGGCAAAGACCTTGTCCCTGGATTACCACCAACATGGGAAATCCAAATGTGAAACCTTGGACTTGGCAAAGTGGTATCATTGTTATTTTAGGCTGTCTGTAGTAAGAGTGATTTATGGGATTATCTAGCCTGAATGGCTTGAGCTAACACTGATTTTGACCCCAGAGATAGAATATTTCCTATTGATACCTAATCAACAAGCATCTGAATCAACTAACATTGATTAAGTGCCTATTTTGTGAAAGGCCCTAATAGAAATGGGAATCCTTTCATTTTGTTTTCTTATCCCCGCCCTTGTCTGGCACACAGTGGTACCTAAAACATACTCTTTCTGGTGCTGGATAAAGAACTAGCCTAGAAGTCACAAAGACTCAAAGTCTGGACCTCCATTTCAGTTTCTTTTCCCAATAAATACTAAATTGACTGAATTTATTCTGACTTCAAAAGAAAAAACAGATGAGAAGGTTGTTTATTAAAGAGGCTAAAGCATAGAAGACATGCAAATACTATGCATAGGATGGCTAGGGGCATGTTTGTCATAGACTCCAAGGAAACATAGTTTAAATTTGAAAACAGAATAAATTGTTTGCATATTGCATTTCCTGGTAGTATGCACATTTGTTTGGGGAAAAATTGTAGCTGATTCCTCTTGTTATATATAATATAATAGTTTTCAACAAAAAATTAAAGATAATCTCCACTTTCTCTAAAGGAAATGATTTTTAAAACGTCTCTCTGTGTGTATTGTCATTAGTTAGAGAATGATGAATAACAAACATTGACTGCCATTTCACAAAAATAATATCTTCCTTTTTTACTTTTTAAAATTATTATTTTTTTTTAATTTTGAAGCTTTATTTTTTCTTTCTTTTTTTTTTTAAGGTATTTTATCTTTTTTTTTTCATACTTATAACTTTTTATTGACAGAACCCATACCTGGGTAATTTTTTACAACATAATCTCTTGCACTCACTTCTGTTCCGACTTTTCCCCTCCCTCCCTCCACCCCCTCCTCCAGATGGCAAGCAGTCCTATACATGTTAAATATGTCATAGTATATCCCAGATACAAGAAATCTGTGCAGAACCGAACAGTTCTCTTGTGGCACAGGGAGAATTGGATTCAGAAAGTAAAAATAACCCAGGAAGAAAAACAAAAATGCAAACAGTTTACATTCATTTCCCAGTGTTCTTTCTTTGGATGCAGCTGCTTCTGTCATTCCTTGATCAATTGAAACTGAGTTAGATCTCTTTGTCAAAGAAATCCACTTCCTTCAGAATATATCCTCATATAGTATCATTGTTAAAGTATATAATGATTTCCTGGTTCTGCTCCTTTCACTTAGCATCAGTTCATGTAAGTCTCTCCAAGCCTCTCTGTATTCATCCTGCTGGTCATTTCTTACAGAACAATAATATTCCATAACATCCATATACCACAATTTACCCAACCATTCTCTAATTGATGGGCATCCATTCATTTTCCAGTTTCTAGCCACTACAAACAGGGCTGCCACAAACATTTTGGCACATATAGGTCCCTTTCCCTTCTTTAGTGTCTCTTTGAGGTATAAGCCCAGTAACAGCACTGCTGGATCAAAGGGTATGCACAGTTTGATAACTTTTTGAGCATAGTTCCAAATTGAAGCTTTATTTTTTTTCAATGAAAGTCTGAGTTCTCTTGTTCCCACCTGACTTCCCATATTTTCTTTGAAAAAAAAAAAAAAAACACCAAAAAACCAAAGCACTACTACAATTATATATGGTCATGCAAAATAAATATTGGCACTTGCTATACCTTACACCACCCTGCCCCCCCCCGCTCCACATCTCTAGCAGGAGATGGATAGTATATTTCATCATAAGTCTGGTTGATATCTATATTTATCAGAGGTCCTAAATCTTTCAAAGTTGTTTATCTCTACAATATTGCTATTTTTATGCAAATTTCTCTGGTTCCATCCCCTTCATTATTTCTTTCTGTATAATAATATCCCATTACATTCATATGGCATAATTGTTCTTTCATTCCCCAATTTAGGGATTCCCTTTCAGCTTCCTAAATTTTTGCCACAACAAAAAGAGCCTTATGAAATTTTTTTGTACATTTGGGTCCTTTTTATCCTTTTTTCATCTCTTTGGACTATACACTTAATCGCATCACTGATTTACAGAGTTTGTATAATTTAATAGTTTTTTGGTCATAATTCCAGAATGACTGGACCAATTCACAGCTTTACAACTAGTACATTAATGTATCTGTTTTCTATACTTCCTCCAAGAGGAAAGAGGGTCACAGAAATAATATGGGCAATTTGATACATAATTTTAAAAGGTCTTGTACAAAATAGAGGAGAATAGAACAAAAGAAGTTTAAGGATAGGAAAAATCTTTTCAGGAAATTTTTCTGATATAGGTATAATTTCTGATATTAGGCAACAGATTCAAATTTGTAAGTATAAATTTGAAAATTTATTTGAAAAATAAATTCATAAGAATGTCATTTGGGCCATTCCCCAAATGACTAATGGCTGAAGGATATGAATAGGCAATTTACAGAGGAAGAAATCTCAGTTATCACTAGATATATTTGAAAATTCTCTTAATTACAAATAAGAGAAATGCAAATTAAAATGACTATGAGATTCTATCTCATATCCCATAGATTTGTAATGTTAACTGCCTCCCCTCCCCCAAAAAAGATAAATCTTGGAGGAAGTATTCAAGATTACAAGTAATTTCTTCCTTGTCTAAAACATTTGAAGATTATTTTGATATATAATATGAGATATAATTTTATACATACTTTCTGTTGGAATACTTTATAGTTTTCCCAACAGCTTTTGAACAGTAAATTCTTTTCCCTGTAGTTTGGAGCTTTAGGTTTATGCATATTCCACTGATCTCTACTTTTTAATCAGTATGAAACTATTTTGGATTATTTAATTTGCCAGACAAATTTATTTCCCAGTATTAAAAAAAATTGTGTGTTAGAAGTTCTTAAAATGCATGATAGAATTCTATAAATACATGAAGACCAAGAATGTTTTCCTTTGGGAACATCTGTATAATTATTATATTTCTTTTGCTAAGATTGGATTTAGTATGTATGTGCCAAAGTGAGCACCTCAAATTGGATTTAAATAATCCAAATATTTATTTGGTGTTCTGGTTGTTAGTCTGGATATTTTACTTTTGGGGGGGGGAAGTAATGTGTCTTTTGTTTTCTCTTCTCTTGGCATATAACTGGGCATAGTAGATTTTTATTTATCTAGTTCTGTGATGATTTCACCCATGATAATTTTTTGTCTTGTTGACTTTTAATTTCAGTATCCATTTTTCAAGTCAGAGTGACTAAATGCTGATCAACTTTATTAGTCCTTCTGAAGAAACAGTTTTTAATTTTGTTTACTGATTCTATAATAATTTTTGTTTCTAAAGTATCTCACTCCAAATTTAAAAAATTTCTTTTATTTGGAATGTATTAACTTTGTAAAAAAATGTATTTTTGCTGATCTATGTTTATTAACAATATAGTTTTCCCTATGAGAACTGTTTTTATCTGTACCATGGAAATTTTGGTATACTCTCTCATTATTAAATAATTGTTAATTATTTAAATTATTTGAGCCACATATTATTTAGAATTTAATTATTATTTAAATCCATGTCTTTTTGTGCTCTTTGAATTGATTACTGATTTTATTGTGTTATAGTCTACAAGGGTACATTTGGTATTTCTGCTTTTTTAAAAACATTTATTTGCAATTGCTCTATCTTAATATATGATTTATTTTTTGTAAAAATTTCCACATGGGATTAAGAAATATGTGCTTGCCATATCATTTCGAAGGCCACATACATTTTTGGCTCTAATTTATAAAAAATTTTGTTGAATTCTCTATTTTATTTTTTATTTTTTTTCCATTAGTTTTGTGCCACTCTGATAGAGGAACATTGAAGTTTCCTATTATTATTATATTAATGTCTATACCTTTTTACAGTTCTGTAATTTTCTTTTATGAATTTAAATGTTATTAATATTGATGTTACTTCGTTATCTATGGTTCTTTGGACAGAATTTAACTTCCTTGTTTGTTCACATTATAGCTTTTATTTTTACTTTGTCTTATAACATGTTTTCAATTCTTACATTTTTTAATTCATCTAAGGCATAGTAAATTTTGTTGCAGCCTCTCAATTTTGTTTTACACATGTCATTGCTTTTAGATATGTTTCTTATAAGCAACAAATTGTGGGAATTTGTTTTCTTATTCAATCTCTTGTTGTATTTTATTTTGTTGGATTATTAAATTAATTTACATTTAAATTATTGCAGGTTTATACTTTTTCCATTTGTGTAATTTTTAAAAAGTAGGCTGTTTTCCTCCTTTTTTAAAGTTAATACTGTGTCCCAGTAATCAGTTTTTCTTAATATACTTTCATCCAGCTCTATTACATAAGCTCTCTTGCTAATCTACCTTATTTCCCTTTTTCCATGATACCTCTCGGAATTATCATTTAATGTGAAAAGAAATTAAAATAGATTTGTACCCTTAGAATAGAAATTATCCTGTATCCCAAATCATTGAGTACTAACTCTACTCTTCTCATGATCATTCTCCTTCCTATTCGCCATGCAATATCATCTTTTAGTCTATGTCCCCTCTCCCCTCCCTTATAGATACTAGTTACCCAGAGGAGCACTAATTTTCTATCTCCTGAACCAGGATGTTGTCCATGGATTAACAGCATTCTTTCAGAGAGCATCAAATATTCTTTCATTAGACCTGATGTAATTTTCTCAGCTCCCATTACAGACATATTCCTTTTTCCTTTATAGGATTTCTCATGCCTATTAGGTTAAAATCTATTGTTTTTATCCTCCCTTCTTTTCAATATTTTCCTCTGCCATCTTTCCTATTTTTCATTAGCCTATTTTTGCTGAGAGATTAAAAGAATCACCATCCACTTCCCTTCTTTCACTTCCCATATCCTCATTTATGCACAATTATGTTTTAGAATTTAGTCAAACAAAGCATGTTGATTTATAAAGGCAGTTCTAGAGTTTTGTCCCTCATATGTTTAAGCATGTTCCTCTGTCACACTTCTCATCTTTCTTTGAAATCTATTTTATGTTGTCTCCTTGTACGTTTAAAAAAAATCTCTGATGATTCCCCCCACACACACACACAATGACATTGGTCAGTCTTTCTCTTTTTGTGTGTATTTTTAAAAACATTTTCTAAATATGAATTAATTTGTTAAGTACTTAAATTTCCTTTGTACTTATTTTTATTAAACTTTCTTGTGTTTTGTTGTTCAGGGATTTTACAAGTTCAATATTCTCTTCATGTCTGGTTTGCATTATCATTAATTTTGCAGGAATTTTCTAATGTTTCTTTTTGTTGAATCTCTTCCTTTTTCATTGATGATTAGGTTCAGGTTTTATATATGTTACAACAGGATTCTTTTTCTTATCAAAAAGATTTACCTCAAAATTCCTTTCAAATGAATATTTCTATTGTATTTAAATATCTTTTAGCAGATACTTAACTCAAATATTAACTAAAGAGCCAGAATTCAGAATTATAAAAGACTTCAGGGAGTACTTAGTCCCATATATAACTTTACAGAAATCCCTTTTCTAATATCTATATGGAAGCATTATCTAATCTTTCCCTGAAGCTCTCTGTTAATGGAGAATTTACTATTTCTTGAGGGAGCTCATTCCATAGGGTTCAATTCCTGGTCAGGGAACCAAATGATGAGATTTACATTTGGGAAACCCAAATGAAATTAGGGTTTCTGGTGTTCAGGGGGTTAAATGAGGTCTAGTGGCAGGTTCAGGATTTAGGGAATCAGATGGAGGGGTTTGTCTCCCCTGTAACCTCTTACGATTCAGTGCAAGCACAGGTTTTCTGTAAAGGAATTTACAGACCCAAAAACTTAGATTGATAAAAGAGATTTATTATGGAAATTGGAAGTAAGGTTAAAGTCTGGTTAAGGAAATAAGTGAGGGTAAAGAGAATATGGCACTGGAAAAGAGTATTCCAGTGGGCAGAGGCTCCTTGGACAACCATGTATTGCTAGCATGTTTGGAACCTCTGCAAAGAGAGAATTTTAGTTTGGCTCTTTTTATAATGATAAATTTAGCTAAAAGGGGCCCATAGGTGGAGTCCCAAGTTGGCTCCTCGCTGGGTTTCTATTAGGGCTAGAATTTGCTTGATGGGGGTTGATGCCCAAGCAGATCATCAGAATAGGGACTGGGACAGCACAAGTTGGCTCAGATCCAATGGGGGCTGGGACAAGCCCGGATCTCCTACTAGAATTCAAAGGGATGCTTTTGACCAGGATTTGTGAGTCAAAGTTCCTGGCATCCTGCATTGATAATGTGTCAGCCAGCAGGGGTTGGGAATCAGAAAGGAATCACAAATACAGTTTCTTAAAGGGACCACAACCCACTTCATTCATATTTTTAGGAAACTTTCATATTGAAACAAAAATTTATATCACTACAACTTGGAGTCATAAATTTTAGAGGTATAAGACCTCTGAGATCAGTTATTTCAACTCTGTATCTTCATTTTACAGATAAAAAAAGTGAGGATTTGAGAAATAATTTATCTAATCAGATTTATTAAATCCAAGTCCTTTGACTGCAAATGTAATGCTTTTTTGACTGCAGCATGAATTTTCATCCCTTGCTCCTTAAGCTTCTTCTGAGTGTCAGCATTCAAAGGCTTTAACACAGCAATTGCATCCCCCAGTAAGCCTTTTTCAGACTAAACATGCCCAATTCGTCATACCAACAAGATGACTGTTTCCATTCCCATAAATTTGCCGCCTTCTGGATACTTTCTGGTTTGGCAGCATGTTTCCTAAAAATGTGGCATTCAAAACACTCAAAATTCCAGATTGGATCTAACCAGATTCTCATCTCTCTCCCTTTGAACACAGTTTCTGAATGTAACTTAAAATTGAAATGCTTTGGGGTGGAAAGGGTATAATACCATATTTTTTATTTCTGGTGAGTTTGCAACATGCTAAATAAAGTCTCCTAATTTTTGGGCTGCACAAATTGTTTTCTAATCATGAACCCCTATTTCATTTGTACAACTAAGTGTTGGATACAACTGAAGGCAATATTTATCTCCATTAAATTTCAACTGAATGTATCTGGCTTATTGTTCTAACCTGTCAATATTTTAACAATGATTATAACTTACTATGAGTATGCTAATTTTCCCTCCTAGTTTTATTCATCTATGGTTCAAAGCCTAATTGCATAAGACTCTTTGAATTGGTGGAGACTGATTACTCAATACTCTGAGCCTGCATGAGGGGCAGAGTTGATCAGAGGTTGAAAAAAGGCAGTAGCTCTTTGTCTTCTGGCTTTCATTTTCAAAAGAAAGACTTTAGGAAGAAGTCAACATGTAGAGGAACTGGCAACTCAATCATATTCATTTTTCCAATTTATCTTGCTAGAGACTTGGGGAAATTTCCACTTGGTTGAGATCTGGAAGTCTTGATTGAGCTAAAATATGTCACTTCTAGTAGAGCTCATTCACTCTGGTTTTTGTCTAGTATATCCATAAGTGTATAATTTCTTTGACTTTTTGTTTGCTATTGGCTGGATAAATATGTTTATTTATTATTTAATATGTTTGATATTTTATAACTGGAATTTGATGGGAAGGGAGTCAAATTTTTGGATATATGGCTTGGGATACTTTCTGTTAAGAGATAGCAATCAGAATGGTGCTTGAACCTAAGATTATTTCCCCTAGACTAGCAATATTTAGGGCAGAAAAATAGATAATTCCACCCCAGTATCTCCTTTCTGAGGAGAGTAGATTGAGTACCCTGGTAATGCCATCCTCCAAGATTTTTTTTTCCTCTGAAAAGGATTTAAAGTCTCCCTTGGTAAAGAATGGGTAGAGGAGAGTAGACATCTCTCTTCATTCCTTCTTATGAGTCACATTTAGATAGTTCCATGTGGATATACATAGACTACTTAAAGACACACACAATACTCACATATATATATATATATATATACACACCACCACCACCACCACCACCACCACCTTACAATGTCATCTGTAAATTTACTAAAAGTGATTCTACATAATTACCAAAGAATTCCCCTTAAGTTTAGGTCTAACTATTATCATCCTCTCCTACTCAGTAAATACCAGTGGCTCCCTAATATCTCATATCAAATGAGCTTGACTCAGCATTTAAAACCCTTCATATACTGACCTTTCTGCCTTAATACACACAACTGCTTTCTGTTCACATCACTATGTAGCCAAATTGATATTATTCTTTTTCATATATGATACTCAATCTCTTGCCAACCCTAGAATGTACTCCTCCCTCATCTTTACCTTTTAGAATGCCTAATTTCCATCAAGGTAAATCTCAACAGCTATATAATACACAAATTCTTTCCAGATTTCCTCAACTGCTTGAGACTGTTCCTCAAAACTGCTATTGATAGAAATTCATTTTACAGTTTTTAAGCAACATTTGCATTCGAGAGCAAGAAGAAAGTGAAATATAACTGTATTTAGGAAAGAATGGAAGGGTCTTTTTGTTACTTTAAAGAAATGATTGTATAAGGAAACAAAGATCAGAGGCTAGTTTACCAAAATGTCAACATTCTTAAGAATGCACATACCCTTCCAGGTATGATGGTAATCAACAGGGAGAAAAAGTGGTTAGGAGGGTTAAAATAGAAAGTCTTCAAAGGAAAGATAAAAGATAACTTGTAATCATTAAAAATATGTATCTTTAAGATGGAAAAGAGAAAGAACAGTAATAGGAATAATCCAAGATTATCTTTTTCCTTTCTCATTGTACCACAGAATCATGAAAATCATTCACTCATTCATGGTATCCAGTGATTCAATTAAGCATTTAGTATGTGTAAGACATTGTATTAGACACTGAGAATATAAAGATTATTAACACAATCCTAGCCATTAATTTTTTTTATTTTTAAAAAATTATATCTGTTTTAAATTTTATATGTACATATATAAGCAACATTATGATGGAGCAAATGAGAGATTCCTATGTTGGGAAAATTTGAGGAGGGAGTAACTAAATTAATAAAGGTTAGATGGGTTAAGAAATCAGAGAAAGTTCCACAGAAGAGGTAGAACTTTGAATCTCATGGGGCACCTAAATATCTGGAAAGGACAAAAATATGGTGTTGTAGCTTTCTCCCTACAAATTCTACTGGAATTTTTTCTTCCTCAAGTGTTTAGATCCCATGCTTAGCTTTCCATTTGATCTCTAGATAGGAAGCTGAAGCCTGTGCTTTACTAGACACTTCACAACTACACTCTACTTTCCAATGATTTCTACAAATATTCTATCCAATTCAACTGCTATGCTCTTGAGTGGCAGAAGTTGGGTGTCATGAGGATATTCTGTGGATCAGAACAGTTAGTAGGTCAATTGAGGTGGAATGAAGAAAACAAAAAGGGGAGTAAAGTGTCAGAAGACTGGAAAAGTAGGAAAGATCCAGGTTGTGGAGAACTTTAAGTATTAAATAGAAGGGTTTCTATTTTTTCCTTGAAGTAATAGAAAGAGCTACTAGACTTTGTTGAGTAGAGGGTGATAAGATCATAACTAGATTTTAGGAAAATGATTCTAATAGCTATGGAAAAGATTTATTAAAATGAGGAGAGATTTGAGTCAGGAAAACTAAATGAGAATTGACTACAACAGTCCAAAGGAGAGGTGATAAGAATCTGAACTACTGTGGTCACTGAGTAGAAAAGACACATATTGTAGAAATAGAGATGACAAGAATTTACTACGTGGAGTAAATGAGAGTATGAGGATGATAATGAGTCATGAATTTAGGTAACCAGAATAGTAGTAATCTTGACAATAATAGGGAAACTTGGAAGAAGGATGGGTTTTAGGGAGGGTGATGCCTGTGGAACATCTATCTGAAATGACCAATAGGCAATTGGTGATAAGGGACTGGAGCTCAAAAGAAAGATTAAAACTGGAGATAGATATTAAAATAATCTGGAGTAAACCACATAGAGATGGTAATTGAACCTGTGGGAGTTGATAAAGTCACAAAGAAAGTAGAAAGAGAAGAGAGGCTCCGCATAGACCTGAAAGAACACCCACGATTGATTCATGTGTTGTGGATTATTAACGAGCAATAATAGACTGAGAAGAAATAGTTGAACAGAAGAACCAAAAGAGCAGTATCTCTATCTAATACTCAGAAAGGAAGGAACATCTTAGAAGAGAAAATGGTGAATAGTAAATAGTATCAAATACAATGAAGATGCCAAGAAGAATAAGAATTAAGAAGAACCTATTCGACTTTTTTTTCCTTTCTTTCCTTTTTTAGTTTAATAGATGTGTTTTGTTTTTACATGACAAATATTTGCAGATAACTCCCACTTTGTGAGAAGGCTCTTGCAACAAGATAAAATAATTAAATGTAACAAATAATATAGTCATCTCATCTGAAAATGCAAATTAACATAAATCTATAGTCTTTCCCTCTTGCTCCATTGATGAAGAAAAAGAAAAACAAATTTCTTATTATAAACACGCAGAGAAAAACAAAGCAAATTCTCAATGGCTATAAAAAACAAACACATATATCTTATTGTGCACCTGAAATCAATCTATTTCCTTTATCAAGGTTAGTATATTGCATTATGTGTTTTCTAGAATCATAGTCATTGATCATAGTTCTTAGAGATTTCAGAGTTTGTTTCTGAGGCAGTTTGTACTTTAGATATGAGTTTTAGGTCCAGTCAGGAAGAACTGGGTTCAAATCTTTCCTTAGACACTGACTAGCTGTGTGACCCCTAAGCAAGTTACTTCATCATTGTTTACCTCAGTTTCCTTAATTGTAAACTGAATATTCTAATCGCAGCTAGTACCTATGGAGAGTGTTAGGAAATAGGATATGATTAAGAGAAGATATAACCAGTACCATGTTATGATGATCTAATGAAATAATACTTGTAAAATATTTAGCATGATGCTTGCTTCATAGTGGGCACTTAATAACTGCTTATTTCATTCCTCTTTTTTTTTTTTTAAATAGTATTGCTGTCACCATAGAAATTGTTCTCCTGGGTATGCTTATTTCATTCGTGAATAACTTACAAAACTTCCCATTTTTCTTAAACTATAAATTATTCTTCTGGTTCTGTTGACTAACCATGCATCATTTCATTAGATTTAGTCATTAAGATATCATTGATAATTTCAGAGAGAATAATTTCAATTGAACAAAATGTTCAGAAGTCATATGACAGGGAGTGAATAAGTGAGTGAAAAGTGAGAAAGCAGTGAGTGTGGACAGTATTTTCAATCTGTTTGTTAAGAAATTAAAGAGATATAGAATTATAGCTGGTCCTATAGTATTTGGTGAGGATTTTTAAAGATGGGGAGATAAGTATTTTTGTAGGTGGCAGAGAAGAAACTAGTAGATGGGAAAAGAGTGATGATTAGAGTTGGAGGTATGATGGTGGGAGTTATTTACTAGAGAAGACAGAAGAGGATAGGATCAAGAATGTATATAGAAAAATTGCCTTTCGTGAGGACAAGGGCCACTTTTTTATGATAGACTAAAATATGCAAGGAAAAGATGCAGGATGATGTAAAGAGAAGCAGGAGAGAAGAGGGAGTTTTGGGGAGATAGTCCTAAATTTTGCAATAAAGGAGATGAAGGCGTTGGCTAAGAGTGTATGGGATGGGAGACTATTGGAAACTAGAAAAGGGAAGAAATTTGAAACAGCTATTGTATAGATTATGATAGAGAATCAATTAGAGAGGAATAAAAGGATTTTTCTTTTGCATCAAAGACCCAGTAGACATTATTCTTCAGTCATTCAATCATATCTGAGTCTTTGTGACCCAATGGACCAACGATCCATGGGATTTTCTTGGTAAAGGTATTAGAGCCTAGTTAACATTAATTGATTTGGATAACATTACTTTGTAGTGGATTAGTATTGGGAGACTTTCTCTAGCTCCATTCAGCACCATGTGAATGGGAACAAAGGGTATACATGGAAGAGTAATGCTGCATATCAGAGCTTAGTCTATTATTTTGTGGATTGTCTAGACTTTAAAAAGTGATGGAATGAATGTTACCAGTGCAGATTAAACCTAAAAATGTGTCCTGTGCAAATTTTATTTTGGAGACCCAGTTGTTAAACATTTTACATATTGATTCATTAGGGAACTGAGACTACAAAGGGAGGAAATTGTCGATAAGCAAAATGACATAGGTAGAGGGATTTAAGGTCACTGTGAAGAAAAGGACTAAGTTAGGAGGGAATGAGGTAAAGGAAAAGATGAAATGACTGAAAATTATTACTAGACAAAAGAATTAGGATTAGTTCTCCATCATGGAAGTGGAACATTTGTGGATGATGCAAAATTGTGAACATTTTTGTATGTAAACTGAGATATAAGTTGGGGTTTGGGTCATAAGAGATGAACAGAATTAGGAAATGGGAGGTTAGGATATTTGAGGGAATATCAATATATTTGTTGAAGTGCTTTAGCATAAGAGTAGAAATAGAAGTAGATAGAAAGACTATGAGCCAGCCTTGGATTGGGCAATAAACCTAGATAGAGGTAACCTCAATGGAGGGAGAGTAAGGATTCCTGAGCAAAAGTAGCAAAGACTCAGGAAGTAATAATGAAGGCAAAGACTATTCTGACTCCCCTATGGAGAGTATTAAGGAGTAGGATATGATTAAGAGAAGATATAGCCCATACCAGAAAGAAAAGTCAGGGATGCATTGTCATTCAAGAAGAGCCAGATCACAGTGAGATCCAGAAGAAGAAAACAAGAGCTCTAAGATTAAGAGATGTTGCTCAATTATAAAATAGAAGTTGCAGGGATTACAATGTATAGTAGAGAGAAGATGAAGTGGTGTTCTATCAAGGTCTGTGGGGAGGAGAAATAGGAAGCAAGGGTTAGGAAAAAAATCTCATTTTCCTTTTTCATATAATGATCTCAGTGCCTAATTCTATTTCAGCAAAGATTTACTGGGCAAAAGGTCCACCACTCATACAAACGCTGATTGAAATCTAGGTTATATGGCTGCAGGAGGATCAGAAGCTCACGGGTGCATCTGTTGTCCATCTCTCTAAAGGAAAAGGAAATAGGCTATTCTGTGACAATCACAGAAAAAGTTTCTCTCTTAGTCATTGCTGGCAAGATTCTTTCCAAAGTCCTTCCTAATAAACTGATCTTTCACTTGGAAGACGGCCATCTACACAAGGACCAACCAAGGAACAGCTGATATAGTGTTTCCTGCCTGACAACTCCAAGAGGAACATGATGAGCAGAACAGGGTCTGTGCACATTTGTAGATCTGACCAAAGTTTTTGATACTACCAGTTAGGAGGGCTTATGGAAGATGATGGTAAAATCTGGTTGCCCAGAGAAGTTCATCAATATATGAGGGAAAAAATGGCATCAGTGTCATGAATTATTTAACTTGAAAAGGCTATAAGCCCAAACTAAAGTGGAGGGAGAGTTGGTGGGTGACTTTTTGTTTGTAGAGGATTGTGCATTCAATGCTGCCTCTGAGCTTGAGATGCAATGGGGTATAAATCCATTCTCCTCCACTTGTGCTAATTTTGTCCTAGCATTTAGCACCAAGAAAACAGCACCACACTGTTCATACATGAAACCATCAGTTACAGCAAATGGAGACATATTGAATACTGTGAATAAGTTCACTTACCATGGCAGTATACTTTCCAAGGTTGTAATCAAAGATGATGAGCATTGCCAGAGCTAGCTCCATATTTGGAGCTTCCAAACGGAAGTATAGGAGGTTTTCCAGAGCCATTGTGATGACCTCATTGTTGTATGCCTTTGAAACCTAAGCAATGTACCGGTGCCATGCCAGGAAATGGAATTATTTCCATTTGAATTGTCTTAGGAAGATTCTAAAGATCATCTGGCAAGATAAGATACCAGATATTGAAGTTCTTTCTTGAGCTGAACTACCAAACATTTAAACTTTATTGTTGAGGATAAAGCTCTATGAATTGGCCACATTATTGGTACGCCAGACATATGTTTGCTTAAAAGCCTATTTTATTGAAAAAGTTAAACAAGGCAAGCACTCACACGGAGGTCAGAAGAAGTAATACAAGGATATTTTCAAGGTCTCTCTGAAGAACTTGGAAATTAATTGTGAAGCACAGGACCACCCACAATGCCTGCATCAAAAAAGGCATTCTGCTTCATGAGCAAAGCAGAATTACAGTAGATCAAAAGAAATGTGAGATGCATAAATTTAGAGACATCTCCACTCCAAATGTTCAGATAGGCTATTTGTGCCTGATTTCTGGTAAAACCTTCTGAGTTCATGTTGATCTGCTCTGCCACAATTGAACACAATGTACATTGCTATCATTTTGGTACTCTTAAAATACAAAGGACAACAACCAAACAACCATGATCTCTAAGTTGAATATAGATTTTTTCCCCTTCTGCCTTTATTTTTGGCTTAATTTAATGGATTGTAAAACAACCAGGCTATACATCCATAAGTTTTTGCCAAGTATATTCCATCTGTGGCCATGAATTTGTCATCCCTATATTTTAAGCCATGGTGCAGAAGTTCCAATCCTATCCTCAGGCATCACTTCCTTAGCCAGATGTTTCCTTCACAAAATATATTTTTTTTCTGGTTTGAACCTTTTGCCTTCAATGGGCAATGAGGAGGAAAATACAATCTGTGCCCTGTGGTCTTCAATTTCTTCACTAAGGCTTTAAAGTCATTGGACATGCTTTTTAGGTTCATTCTGGCATGATCATTTGTTCTCCTATGAAACCATAGAAGTGAATAGTTGTCCTCCATTTTGATAGGTCTTGATAAGTCAAAACTAAGTCAACCAGAGAGAAATTATTTAGGGATTCTAACCATTTATTTTTTTAATTAAATTAATTTTATTTTTTAAAGTATAGTTTTTATTATATTTTATTTTTTTTAATTAACAAGAGACCACTCTTTGCTTTTGACAATTCATACTATATTAAATATTTCCTTCCTAACCTGGTCCCCTTTCATCATCCCCTATTTCCTCCCAAATTTTTATGAAGATTAAGTAAGGTTAAAATGGAAAAGAAAGGAATAAAGTTTGGAGGAGGGTTGAAAGAAGTACTATTCTAGTTGCTTTGGTGCTGATAAAGAGATTGAGCAAATCTGGAAATAGATAATTCTGGAAAGTGGAGTTTGAGGAGAATGATTTAGAATTGATGAAGTTTGGAAGTGGCTTGGAGTATTGGTTGAATTACATTGAATTTACATATGCACATATGTAAAAGAATTTCAGTTCTTTTATGGACTAAATGGTGAAGCCTCAGCCTAGAAGAATCATTTTTTCACCCATACTTAGCCTGGAAGAATAACCCCATTCACCCTAGAAAAGACCCTGTAATCTTATTTTGACTAATATACTTCTGTGTGAGATATAGGAAGTATCACTGATGAAGGAAACTCAATATATTCGCATTCTTGAGAAAATCAAAACAAACCTAAAAATGAATTCTTCTTGTCTTTTCAGCTATTTAAAATGGATTTTTAAATATCTTTTGTTTTTATGCCACTTTGCATTTCCCTTTATTATCTCTAGCTCCATCCTCATCTCTATTCCTAGTTACCCCTTATAATAGATAACTTTAATATAGGATAATGTGTGCTCATGAAAGATGTGTGCCCATGTCCATATGGGTTTTTTAAACAGATATACAAAGCTTATAGAATAAATATTTCTGGAATTTGGTCCATTCTATAGAGAGGAAGAGAATCATGGGCCAGGCTGTAAAAGCTGGACTGTCACTTACTAGTTGCAAGTCACTTAACTCTGCCTCAAAAAAATTACATGAAGTTATTGTTGTTATTGTTATTTCTTAAAGCATAGTAATATTTTATTACATTCATGTATGACAATTTGTTTAGCTATTCTTATTACCAATAGACATCTGATATGTTTACAACTTTTTGCTCCACAAAAACAAACAAAAAAAAAAGCAGCTACAAATATTCTGGCGTATAGTGAGTCTTTTGATTAGTGGCCTCCTTGGGATATATAGCTACCATAAGAAACTGAATTAGAGGATATGGACAGTTTAGTCACTTTATTTGAATAATTCCAAACTGCATTCCAAAATGGTTGCACCAGCTCTTCCAACAACGCATTTGTGTCCTTGTCTTTCCATAATCCCCATTAACACTGAGCATTCCTATTTTTTCCATCTTTGCCAATTTTCTGGGTGTGCTGTTTTTGGATTTTAATTTTTCTTTCATTAGGAATTTGGAACATTTAAATGAATGGGTGGTGTTTTTCATACCTTTTCTGCACTGTTCTTAGAACTGGTCTGGATCAATGATATCCAAGAAAGTTAGGCCAGGAGACACGAGACTCCAAAATCTATTTGTGGCTATTCTCAAATGATTTTTTTTTGGCACTTTGGTTGGAAAAGCAGAACTATGATGGGCAATAAACATTTCACATGTCTGCCTTTCACATATTATTACACTTTATTTGTGTGTACCATCTCAAAATTCCAGGAAATCTGCAACAGCTCCAGAGATGGCATCTGGATTACTCAACCTAGAAACACATTTTATTTGAAAACCAAGTGGATGTGCTATGAATATTGTCTGTGGGGTATGATGCACAGGGGTATCCTAGAGGCTTTGGTGTTAAAATATGTCTACTTTGGTCACTTTGGCAAAGAAGAAAGAAGTAATAAGAGAGAAAGCATAGATTAGTTTCAGCATCCAGCATCTCCATAATACTGCCTCATAAACTATCTGTCCATTCATTTAAGAAAGTAGTAGATCATGTGTAGAACTTTCTTGGTGCTGAGGAAGAAATGGTCCCTGTTCTCAGTGACTTTCTAGTTCAGTAAGGGAACTTTACACAAATAACTATAATGTGGTATAAAAATTCAACTCCATCAAGAAGGACCATGAAAGTCGGGGCAGCAATGCCCAATTCTACAGTCCAAAAACAGGGTCCTGGCCCATAATGAAGTGCAGAAGCTTCTGATTACTGATCTTTGGAAACCATAAAGTAGAATGAAGTCTGACTTCTTTGGGGTTCTATTTCCTCATCTGTAAAGTGAGAAGTTGGAATAGACAATTTCAAAAGTCCCTTACTGCTCTTTGCTCTATAACCTCTTTGATAGTCCTATATACAGAATTGCTTGATTTAATGACAAATGAAGACCATTCCAGTTGGTCAGGGGTGGTCTGAAAGGTCATTTATCTTGCCTCAAAAAAGAGGAAATTAATGGGCTCATAGGTCCCTTTTTGTAGTTGTTGCTCAGTTGTTCAATCATATCTGAAAATAAATTCCTCATTCTCCATTCAAAGAGAGGAGACAGGACAGACCATCTCTTCACTTTCCACCTGGCTGTAATAATTTTGAATTTTTTTCACTTCTGTACTATGCCACATGTACCTTTTTAGCTTTCTTTTGTGTGTTTCCCTCCCCCATTAGCTTGTAAGCAATTTGAAGAGAGGGATTGTCTTTTTTAATGTGTATCCTCAGAATTTAGCACAGTGTTTCACAGTATTCAGTCTTTTTTCCCCCCTAGTTATATCTGACTCTCTGTGATGTGGCAAAGATAATGGAGTGGTCTGCTATTTCCTCCTCTAGCATTTGACAGATGAGGAAACAGAGACTAGCAAGATTAAGTAACTTGTCTAGGCTGACATAGCTACCAAGTGTCTGAGACCAAATTTGAATTCAGGAAATTGAATCTTCCTGACTTCAGGCATGGCACTCTATCCATTGTGTCACATAACTACCCTTCCCGGCACATAGTAGATGCTTAATAAATGTTTATTAATTAACTCATTGATTGGCATTTTCACTGACCAGGTTGGACTTCAAGATTAGCCAAATGGAAAATTGAAACAATTTTGCTCTTCCTTCTTACCCATAATTACTAGTTTCTCTGCTTTCTTCAAGACTCAATTCAAATCCCATCTTTGCAAAAGGCCCTTTCTTTGACATTCCTCCATCCTCATGCTCCTGCCAACTAGTGCCTTTCCTTTGAGATTCCCTTCCAGTTATAACAAGAGAGATTGATAGTGCCATTGATAGAATGTTATACTGTTAGCTTTGTATCCCTTACCCTTAGTACAGTATTTTGATAAATTCTTGAGGACCAATTGATTTTTAGATCCCTATTGCTTCTACACTTTTTTTCCTCTCAACAAATTCAGACAACAAGCATTTATTAAGCATCTACTATTTTCAAGCGCCAGAGGATCAGGTTTGAAATCTAAACTCTTCTACTTATCTGACCTTCAGTCAGTCTTTTCTTATTTCTGGCTCTCAATGTCCTCATCTATAAAAGAGATAGTTGGGCTAGATGGCCCTTTTGGCCATCTAATTCTCAATTTAGTCCTTTGTTTTAAATACAGAATAAAAAAATTTTAAAAAGCACAAGTCTATGTTTTCAAAGACCTAAAAATCTAAAAGGGGGCTAATAAATATGAGTCAGGCTATGATGTTAAAAGTAGAAATACAAATGAAGCTATTCCAAGGGGGACGACACTGTCTCAAGTGATTAGGAAAAATTTCTTACTAGGACAGGGCCATTAGGACTTTGCTCCAAGATGCTGATGTAGATGATGGGACACTTTCCATAGTGATCCCAGAGATTGTTGACCTGAACTTTAAAGTGGGATTCAGACGCCATATAACATCCTCAGGTGACCATTCTCAGAGTCTTTTCATTCTCCCACAATCAGACTTCATAGTAGTGGTGTTCCTTTGTTTTCAGAGAAGATCAGGGACATCACAGGGTGATGTCTTGACCTTTATGTGAGTTGGACTTAAGTAAATCAGAGTTGTACCAAATCATTAGCCTCACTGTCTCTTCCAGAATCACCTAAGTCCAGCAGCAAGACAAAAGTCAAGATGATTGGTAATGATCTGGGATGCAATGGATGAACTTGGTGTTTTCCATGTTTGACCAAGTTCTAAGAACTCCACAAGGCCTGCTTCAGATACCTTCATGGCCTTTGGAACAAATTGGTCTCATTCACCCATTCTGCAAGGAGAAGTCTTTATATAATTGGGGTAGATACCCCTCTAAGTCAACATTGGATTTGAAACCTTTCAGTTTCCCTTAACCTTGTTTAGCTTATCTGCCAAGATTGTAGACACTGCAAATGTTATAGCTTCTTGTAGGTAATAGTGAAAGTTGAGTGGCAGATGGAAAGCAAAGGTGGATGACCAACCCTAAAAAGGATTTGCAACCCTTCACATTAGAAGTGCTAGTCTTTCTTGAATACCCTATAGACTACAAAATCACATTATCCTCTTTGATCATGAAAAGATTCTTAAATAAGATGATTGCCCCTATCTCTGAAAAAAAAAATTTGAGTCAATTCTCTGCTTTCCTAATGGTGATTAAGCTGCCAACTTATACTTAAATTCAAACCCATCACCAAAAGTGAGGAAGCAATAAATGATCTTCTAGTGGTGAGGAAGGAAATCTCACTGACCTGATCTAAAAGGTTAAATGGAAAAGAACTAAATATGTATATCAAGTGTAGAAACATCATAAATGTGTGGGCTTCAAAATTACCAGTAAAAAAGCAAAGGAAATCTGTATATTTTTATAATCACAAAACAGATGCTTATTTTAGACTCTTTTCTTGAAGGTGTTGGGTTTTTTTTTTTTTTTTTTTTTTTTTTACCTCATTGCTAAAATTCTTCCTACTGCTTCAAAGGAAGCACAGCATGAGATAAAAATACAGAAGTTACTAACTGGAGTTCAACAGGTTAAAGCCAGTTAAAATAGCAACTTGATATGTCATTTGGTTGGTAAAATATCTAACTTTCTAATATGTAAGATTAATCAAAAGGTTCTAGTCTGAATGTTTACTGCACATAGTTACTTCCCCCTGGAAACATGAGATTTGGGTCATTAACAGCAAGAGGTAATGGTTGAAACCCTTGGAAATGGATGTGTAAGGAGCAATCTCACTCTAATTCAGGGATTCTGGAATTTTAATTTGATTGGCTTCCTTTGTAAACTAATATTCCTTTAAATATATATATCTATATGTTTGGTATTATGTTTCAGTCATGTCCAACTGTTTGTGACCCCATTTGGGATTTTCTTGGCTAAGATATTACAGTGGTTTGCCATTACCTCCTTCAGTTTAGAAGTGGGATTAAGGAAGGGACTTGCTTAGGATCTTATAATCCAAGGTCAGATTTGAACTCAGGGTTTTGAGTCAGGAAGGAGTCTTCCTGACTCAAGGCCTTGTATTTTATTCATTACATATTATATTTATTACCACCATTATATTTGTGTATATGGTATATTTATGTATGTATATGTATGTCATATATGTTTTCATACACACACACACACACTATATATATATATATATATATATAAAATTCATTTTAGAACATTGTTCTGAGAAAAGTTTGAGAGGCTTTCCCAGACTGACAAAAGGGTCCATGCAGGATATGGTGGTAAATATTTAACAACTCATTCTATGTAGTGAAAAAAGTATATATGGAAGTACATTCTTTCAACCCTAGATCTACAAGTCAATGAGTCCTATGATTTTACTCATAGATTCCACTAGACAGACCAGGAGACACAAAATTCTGGCTTATATAGCAAACATTTGAGATAAGGTTCAACCCAAGTCATTCCATTACACCTGCCTATAACTGACCTTTTTTTATAGTTTGCACCCTGTAATTCCTTATTCTTTATAAAATCGATTTTTTATCCTGAACCAGAGAGACTTTTCAACTGAATAAATTAAAATTGAATCTGAATTGTTAACATTTTCCTCCAGCACTTTCTTAAGTCCAAATTATCAACAACAACAAAATAAATCATGCCCTGATTGGTATCATTTGCCAATGTCCAAAATATAAATACTCACATCAAAAATTTAACAATTAGCTATCAAAAGCTGATTTGAAAACACATTTCTGGGTCCATAAAAGTTAAAGATTCCTGCTTTAACCAATTAGTTCAATTCATTAAGAATTTATAAAGCACCTATTGCTTGGTAGTAATGGCTGTTCTAGGTATTAGGGATACTTTAGGGGAACAAAAGTCCCTATATTCAAGAAGATTACATTCTATTTGGGCCAGGCAATCAAATAATGATGAAATTCCTAAGAAGGCACTGAATTCTTGAAATCTCTTAAAAATCCAGCTTAGGGGTTACTTACTGCTCAGCATCTTTCTTAGCTAGAAGTCGGATTTCTCTCTACAATCTCTCTGAGTCACTTTGACTGTGACTCAGTTGAACTGTGTTATTCATTTAATCATTTTTAAAATTTTAAAATTTAAATTTTTAATTTTAAAAAAAATTGTTTATAGTTATTAATATATTTGTCTCATCTTATTCTGGATTGCAAATTCCTTAAAGGCAGAGGCTGGCTCATTTTATATCTCTATAATCTCCACTATATGGCCTATACATAATTTTACACATAATAGAAATATTATTTGTTTGTTCAATTGAATGGTTCTGAATTAAATAGAAAGAAATTAAATTGAATTAAATTATTACTGAAGTAAAAGAATCCTTCCTACATTCTTCTCTGGTCATTGTTACTTTCAACAAAAATATGAAGACACTTTGATATTGACCTTTCTGTTTTGGTCCCTTATTTCATGTAAAGGGATAGGCACAACCTATGCTAAATCAGTAACCTGAAAATCTTCAAATCATAGATTAACTCAGTTGGAAAGGACCTTACTGATTTAGCATGAAAATTTCATTTTATAAAGGGTAAGGGTAACCTTACACAAACTTTAAGAGAGATCAGTGGAGGCAAAGACCTGGGTTCAGTCCCACTTAGGATGTTTGTTTATAAGCAAGGCTTTTGTATATATTGATCTGCCATGTGGAATCTATGAGTAAGATCACAAATCTTTGCCTCATAGATTTAGGTTTAAAGTATTGCTGGCAGCATTTGCTATTTCTCTCCCCGTCTGGAGACATAATAGTTTTTGCTTCGTTTGTCACCAGAAAAGAGAATATTCTTCTCTTTTTTCCATTTCTTCAAACTTTTGGCACGTAAATTCAATTTTGGATTAGCATCCAGTCAGAAGGCTTTATATCACCAAATAGTAAACTTATAGAAAACAGTTATAGGATACCCATTCTTTATGGTGAAAGAAAGGGCACTTCCATCAAACACTGATGCCTTTCCAGAAACAAGTTCACTAAAGCTCTATGTGGGTTGGTACCATAGACTATACTGTGTATGCGCTAAGGACTGGGTCCTTATTGGCTAGTTCCTATTTCTCTAATGCAAAATTACTTGTGTTGGACAATTCAGTTAATTTTCCTAGACCTCAGTTTCCACATCAATAGAATGAGAAAAATTAACTAGTTGGTATCTTCTAGCCCTTAATCTATGGACTACTATGAGGTCCTTTGACCTTCTTCACAGATTCTCCTTAGTAGAACTGAATACACTTTCATTTTTGTTTTCAGGCCAGTGAGGCTATATTCCTTGGCTCTGGGTCTTGTGAAAGACCCTGATCTTTCTGTGGATCCAGCTCTTTCTGACTCCAAGTGCAATTCCCATGTTTAAGATGAAGTGTCCGTGGCTAACTGGACACTAAAGAACTGGTTCTTCACTTTTTGCATTTCACAATTACAGAAAAGGAGACATGGAGTGTCCAATAGTAGAGTTAGATTCAGGAAATCTGAAAGATTTGCTTGCAGTTAAAGAATAAATGTTGAAAGGGAGCATGTTTAGATTTGAAGCAACAGAAAACTCACTAAAAATAAAAAACTATTCCTAAATAGAATGGATTGCTTTGGAAGCTTGTGGGTTCCCTTTCTGGGGTCAATGTGTGTGTGTGTGTGTGTGTGTGTGTGTGTGTGTGTGTGTGTGTGTGTAGTGGCAGCTCCAGAGAAGGAAGACTAAATGACCATGTTTCAGAGGAAATTCCAAGAATTACAGATTCTTTGAAACCAAGGGATCTTCCAGGCCATCTAGTACAACCTGTACTTGACCAATTATGGCCCCCAAGCACAGAGTGATATAGACTGAGTACAAAGCTCTAACCACAATGTAGAAAGCCAATAAAGACACTGTTATCTTGGCTCCTTGACCGAACATGGGCATGACCTTCTACTGTAAACACAAGAGCATCAACAAGGAGGTCCATCAGTCATTCTGTAATATTAATTTCAGCAAATGCTTGACCTCTCTCTATAATGGCACATCTTTCCATGAAGCCATTATTTCTTTCAAAATGGAAAAAAAAAGTCTCTCAAAATAATTAAAAAGTTAAAAATCACTCCAACCAAAAATCTTATTTTTTTTTTCTTTTAGGGGATAATTGGCATCCCAAACCACTGCCCCACTGGGACTTTGCCATATTCTGTAGTCATTCAAAAAACTTTGATCCCCTGGGGAGGTGAAGCGGAAGTTGATCTTTACCATTAAATTTTTTTATAGATAGCAAAGTCCATCCTTCCACCTGCATCCAAAGCATAGAGGCAGCTGGTAGAACAAAGCACTAGAGAAAAAATAGCTGACCAGAGTCTCTTAAATTGCCAGCCTACTTACAGGTGCAGTCTTGTTTTTCATCTCTGCTATAGTCTCCAGTGATTGACAAGGTTTTGCCCAGGAAGCTTAACTCTTTGTTGCCCAAGATGAAATACAGGGTTGGTTATTGTTGATAACATCCCTTCTCTCTCACACCCTACCCCCACCTCCCACCCCTTGCTGGAAATCTGCCACCTCCTAATTGTCTAAAAAATAAGAGAAACCCTAACTGGAATCATGGTACTTAGTCCAAGTTTAATTGGCCATCAAGGAACAAAAGGGACATTTTCAAGGAGAATTTCTGAAAAATGGTTGACAGATCTCTTTGTGTTTTGTCAAAAGTCTATTGGTAAGATTGTAAATATGATGGTACTCTATGTTTAGCAATCTTAGAATATAAACTCCTATAATTGGTTATATTGGTGAGTATGGTGCTTAGTACACCATGGGTGGTCAATACATATTACAACAATTAAGAAGAGATTCAAGTCATAATTTGCCATAACCTTTCTCCTTTTCCTACAAAATCAACTCAAATTATTTTAATTTACAGAAGAAAAAGCTTTGCCAAGTAAGGTACTAAGCTATGTGACCTTGGGGAAATTATTTTATATTCCATTCAAATGGCGAGGTTAGTCTATATACCCACTAAGGTTCTTTCCAGTTCTGACATTATATATTTTATAGGAGGAACACTTTAATATGTCCTATTAAAATGGGCCATCAATGAATAAACCATCACTTTTCTTTCGTGGGTTTAAAATTAGAAGGAACTTTAAATGCTGAATCTAAGAACCTAATTTTATAGATGAGGAAACTGAGCCCTAGAGAGGGTGTGACTTTTCTAAGATCACATGGTGAGTCTGAGGAAGGATTTGAAGTCAGGTCATCCTGATTCCAATTCCAGTATTGTACCACCACTGTGACATCTAACTTAATCACAATAGCTTCTCCACACATGAAAATAGCAATAAATATATGTGTGAAATATCTCATTCAATCTATAAAAAATACAGTATGTTTGCTAATTTATTATACTGAGTCATTTAATGATATAGAATAATAACTTTGACGCGCCAAAGGGATCTGAGACCACAGTTTGAGAACTATTGGTCTTTCTTCTTCTCAAATATTAATGTGGATATTCATATGGAATCACCTCATCTCATTCCTGCACTCCCAGGGCCTCATTCTTATAATTCAGAAAGATAGTGAGAATAGAGGATTGAACTCTGTAAGATTGAGGAGAAATCAGGACTTTTCAGTAGTGTCTCTATTCCATTTTTTAATGGGATAAGACACTTATTGTTGATCTCAAATTGGAGCCACTCAGAACACTTTCAGTGTGTCTACGCTGTAGAATAGATATCTCATAAGCCATAGCAAATGGAGGTTCCTTGCATTTCTAAACCCTTTTCAGAGGAACCCCAGGCTTTGAGACATTAACTGATGAGATGATATTGAGATGGATGGATGAAAATTCCAAATGAAATAATTTTCCTTCTCATTTCCTTCTCCATCTTCTTTCTTTTGGCTCATGAATTCTCAAAAAAATGCTCCTTCATGGTCAGCTCAAGGCCTTGATAATTCCCATTATCAGTACAATGGATTTACACTGATATTTTTTTGGATATGTTTTAATATTTTTAAAATACAAATTAATGATCATTTTCAGCAGAGGGATTTTACTATCCATTCCTTGACCTTGACACAATCTTTCATGTAAGATATCAAGTAAGTTGATTTTTATAAAAAATTTTGCTAAGTGAGAGCACATTGAAACTGGAGCTCTTGTTATCTGTCCAGATGTTACTAGATCCGGTTTCTCTTTGTCTTATATGTAATTTAAGAGTAAAGGAACTTTGTGGCCTGGAAATTATTCTATCCCATTCACAAATCAAATCATTCTCTTCCTCCCTCTCTCCTTCCCTCCCTCCCTCCCTCCTTCTCTCCTTCTCTCTGTCCCTCTTTCTCTCTCTCTCTCTCTCTCTCTCTCTCTCTCTCTCTCTCTCTCTCTCTCTCTCTCTGTGTGTGTGTGTGTGTGTGAATATAGCTACTGAACTTGAAACCAAAAAAGAAAAAGAGAGAGTTCTCATTTATCATCTTGATCATAGTTATAGATAATAGCCACCAGTAACTGTACACATAACAAAACACCAAGATTAGGTAAGAACTTCAGCCCTAGCACCTTGGCAATAATCGAATGATGCAAAAGTATGGCTGTCTGTCAGCTTCATTAGAACAATAGGGGCTGTCAGCATGACTGAGCTACTGAAAATAGGCCTGCCTGAAAAATATTTCTGCAAAGAGGTATAAACCTAAGCTCTAGAAAGGAAATTAAATGGGATCATTTGCTGTTTAAATTCCTCTTGCAGGAATTATTTTGAGAAGAGTAAATTTCCATTTGTGATTTCTTTCAATTTCATTATCTGATGTTACTAGGCTTTCCAATCAGTGGGTATAGAAAATGGTGAAATTATTTTTTGAACCAAAGTTTATCCCATGAAACTTAAGATACTCCCATACATTTTTGAGAGAGAGAGAGAGAGAGAGAGAGAGAGAGAGAGAGAGAGAGAGAGAGAGAGAGAGAGAGAGAGAGAAGGGATAATTTTTCTCCTTTAGATTCATGGCTTATGATTACTTAGGAGAAATCTCTGTCATCAGCCACTTTCCAAATGGATCCTTCTGCAAGAGAAGCTGTGTGGCAGTAGACTTGGGATTTTCTTAGCCATGGGAATTTTTTTTTAAGTTTTTTTTTTTTTAAAGTAATTACCATTATTTACAGTCCTGGGGGGAAGGCCCCACCCTGGGCTCTGTGCCAGAGGTTCTCAGACTATAGTGTAGCAGGGGTGAGCCAGTTCCAAGACAAAAGCACAATTATGTTCAGGAAAACTAACACTGGTGTTACTGGGAGGAGAAAGAAAGGAGTGTAGTTGTAGGTGTGGGAGTGGGATGGCTAAGGAAAGGGCTTTCTTAAAAATTTTGTGTAAATCTTTTAAGTCATTCTCATGAAAGTTACAAGAATTGGCAATGAAAACTTTTAGCTTATGGGATTCCATTAAGAGGCAGCAGTGGTGTAAAGAATAAAGAGTCAAGCCTTCTTAAGACCAAATTGCAGAGAAGGTGCCAAACCTGCTCTAATTGAGAGAAATTTCTCATCCAGGAATTCCCTATGCTAATGAAATTTCAGGGTCAGTCCTTATCTTTATAGAAGTTTCCATTAACTAAGCCAAAATGAAATACCCCTCCTAGTTATTTAGATTCCCAAATAGTTAAAAAATGAAATTTGGAAACAGGGGTGATAGAAGGATTTGGAAATTGGGAAGTATTTTGTAAGCTCCTTATAAGCTTAGGAAGTGCTGGGAATTGCTTAAAAGAAAAGTTCTTTTGAAAAATACAAGAGGGACTCTGTTTTTAGGCTTTAAAAAAGTCCATTGTTTTTTTTTTTTTTTTTTTTTTTTTTTAACCTCACTCTACTCTTTAGTGCATGTACACTTCCTACTTATAGACATTTATAAGTTATGGGATCTGAAAGCAAGAGCTAGAAAAGTCCCTGGAGCACATTTGGATCTCCAAATCAAAAAATAATTATCTGCTAGTTTACTATTCCTATTCATTACTTACCTGTCAACTTTGTTACTATTTTTTTCCCCTTCCTGGCCCGGATGGGAACCAGATGATTCCTGTGCTAACCCTTATGAATCACTTACCAACAAAAAAAAAAAAAAAACTTGGGGAAATGTTGACACACCTTGAGATAGAAGGGAACTCATTACCTCCACCCAACTTTAAGGTAGTAGATAGGAAAAGCAGAATCAGAGCGGATTATAAAGTCAGCTATTTTGCCCTCCAAAAAGCAGTGGGTTGGGAGTCTTGGCTAAGCAAGTTGAGTAGTCCCCAAACTTCCTGGTAGGTAACTTTCATTATGCTTATGCAGGTCAGGAGAGACCTTTGCAACCTTTACTTCCCACCCTTGGGGAGACAGGGGAAATGGTCTTTGTGAAATGAACAGGGCCAAGTAGTCAGCATCTCCCAGCCCCTTGAGTTGGGTTTCACCTGCCAGAACTGCCAAAGCATTCTGGGCATTAGCACACACTTGACTGATCACACCAAAGTACTGACACCTGATCCTAGGTTCCCAATCAGATCCATGTAGTCTGGTCCCCCCGTGCGGGGGCAGGGAAGAGGAAAGGGGAATTACAAGGAGGCTTAACTTGAAACACTTCTCAGCCCCACCTGAATCTTAGGTGCCCCAGGGAGTCCTCTCAACCACCTGGATTTGAGATGTTTTAAAGGTACAGATGCAACTTATATCTGTCCTGTTCTTTTTAAAAAGCTGAAGAAGTCACATGTTCCCAGCCCTTGAGAACCCCTAAGGCATATTAAGTCTGGATAGTGCTGTCCAGAAGTTTAGGTTGTAGAAGAGTTTTGGCTCTACTGGGGTACCTGGAACTAAAGCAAAGGTGACTTTTATTGGAGAATCCAAAAGAGAAAGAGAGCATGCTTAGATATTAAATTGCTTAGATATTAAAAACAAACAAAACTCCACTCCCTGTTCTCCCAGAGAATAAAACTCGGATTATATTTGTCTCCTTACAGATAAATTCTCTTTCTGATAGCCAACTTAGGAAGTAGGAGGTTTCCACTATTGGCTTTAGTCAAAAGATCTCCAGATCCATATCTCTTGTTCTTTTATTCTGAGCCCCAGGATGGTCAGCCTTGTAAAGAACATAATTTGGAGCCTAGAAGAACAGAGTTCAAATACTGACTCTACTACTTACTGTCTGTATGTTCTTGGCAAAGTTATTTTAACCCTAGCAATGTCAGTTTTCTCAACTTTAAAATGAAGGTAATGGTGTGGTAGGCATAGCTAGGTGGAATAGTAAATAGAATGCTAGGCTTGGAGTTAAGAAAGCTCATCCTTCTGAGTTCAAACCTGTCTTTAGACCCTAGGTGTGTTACTCTGGGCAAGTCACTTAATGCTCCTTACTTCAGTTTCCTCATCTGTAAATGAGCCAGAGAAAGCAATGGAAACCTACTTTAGAAACCCTAAATAGGGTCAGGGAGAATTGGACATGAATGAAAAATGAAAAAATAACAAAAGTGATAGTAGAAAAAGTTTAAGTAACCTGGCTAAAGTTGAAGAATACGTTTTTGAACTTGGGTCCTCTGATTCAAAATGGAAGACTAAACCATACTAGGAGGAGGGAGGGGTATTGCAAATATATATTAAATATCAATTATTAGGCAGTCATTGTTAAGGGCTTCATTGATATTATAATCTTATTTGATCCTCACAACAAACCTATGAAGTAGGTACTATTATTATCATCTTTACATCTCTACAGTTGAGGAACTGAGGCAGAAAGGTGAGTTGCCTAAGATCACTTAACTAGTAAAATGTCTGAAGCTAGATTTAAATGCAGTTCTTTATGACTATAAGCCTGGAATTCTATCTACTGAGTCAGCTAGCTGATGGAACTTAGGACCAAGGCCCTAGAAGTGAAATAACTTACTCAACTTGGTCATACAAATGAGTTGAGATTCAAACCTGAGTCCTCTGAATTTCAAATCCAGTCTTCTCTCCATTGTACCCACAACACCTGCCCCTTCCAATTGCCTACTAACTACTTTCATCTGTATGACCCAAGTGAACACTGAACTTATTTTTCTTCCCAACATGTCATTCTCTTACCTCACTATTTTTATTATTCATATTACCATTCACTTAGTCACACATGACTGAAATCTCATTCTTCGACTCTTTCATCTTTTATTTCCCAAGTCCAATTAACTCCCAAATTTTGTCAATATTATTTTCACGGTATCTCTCAGATGTCTCCTCTTTTCACTTCCACTGCAATCACCACAGCATATGGCTTCATTACAACTTGTTTATTCTATTATAATTCTCTTCTAATTGGTTTCTCTATCTTTATTCTCCTGAAACCAATCAGATTTTAATATCATAATTACATTGTTTCTTTATACATGTATTTGAACAAATCTCTCTTATGCTCAGAATTTATAAGGATTCCCCATTGAACAAAGTTCAATAGCCCTCTGTAATCACTGATATTTCATTACTTTTTTCTTCCATTGTTTTATTCTGATCTCAACAAACTCCAAATTAGACATTTCTGTATATATCAAAGAGGATTGTATATGAAATTGCAGATTTCTATCATATATAATAGTTTTCTTTACATATAGTAAATTTAATATGCAACTTTCATAGGTATCCTACTTGTCTGCCATTCTTCCTGTCCTTCCTTCTTTTCTATGCAATTAAAAAGATGGCCTTTCTTTTTTATTACTTTATGCCAGTGGTTCTCAAAGTGTGGTGCAATGAATACTGAAGGATCTCTGAAATCCTTTCAGAGGGTCTACAAATTTAAAATCAGTTTTTTTTTCTATTTATGATAAATATCTATTATGTAACCCATATAAACAAAAACTCTTTGGACATATTGTCAATAGTTGTTAATACCATAAAGATACTGAGAAAAAGAGTTTGAGAATCACTGCTCTATGCCTATGTACTCTTCCTCTGCTCCTTCCCCAATATTAGAGGTGGAAAAAAAAGGAAAGTCCTTGAAACAAACCTGTATAGCTAAGCAAAACAAATTTCCATCAATCTGATATCAAAAAATGTGTCTTATTTTGCTTGAGACATTCACTTCTCTCAGATAACATCATTAGTCCTCTAGAATCATGGTTAGTCCTTGCATTGAACACAGTTCTTGAGTCCTGCAAAATTGTTTATTTTAATAACATTTTTGTTATCATAGAAAATATTCTTTCTTCTTCTAACTTTATACAAGTCTTTCCAGGCTTCTCTGAAACTAGCCATTTCACATAATTTGTTTAACCATTCTACAACTGATGGGCACCTTCTTCACTTCTAGTTCTTTGACCTCCTTACTTTTATCAAAGGATCTCAATAATTTGAGATTTCTCAGAAACCATTTATTCTATTCATATTTCAGTAGGAATACTTTCTGAAGACCATTCATAAAGGTTAATATGCTACTCATTGCTACATTTTACTAGGACAAAAATAAAATAATTTCTTCTCTCCAAGAGCTTATGTTCTAAGAAACGACAGTTATAAATATAAATAAACACATAATATATGCAAAACAAAAATGTTACCGTGCTAGAGGGGTAAGGAGGGGGACCACTAACAACTGAGGGAATCAGGAAAGGCCTCATAGGAGACAGCACTTGGGTGGAACCCTGCCTGAAGGAGGTTGATGTTCTAAGAGGAGAGAACATTCTAGGGATGGGAGCACTGTGTGGGCAAAGCTATGAAAATAGATTTCAATCTAGAAGGAGAGCTTGGAAGCCACTGAGTCAAACTCCCTTCTTTTACAGATGCAAAAATTGAAAATGAGGGATTAAGTGAATTCTTGAGTAATTTAATAAGTTTTGAAGGAGAATTTGAAGCCAGGAGTTCTTAACTCTAAGGACATTGACCTATCCATTCCACCTTGCAGCCTCTTAGGAGGGAGAGAAAAACCTCATTTAGGAGAAACATCATGTTTTGACAGTGTCTACAGAGCACAAAAGAAAGCAGAGACCTGACAACTTTTTGATTAGTATGAGCTAGGTAGACAGCAGGAATAGGTGATTAAATGGATTTATTTATTGACCTGGATATGAGATGGCTTATCTGGATATAGTATTAAAATAACTGGATCACTGCCCAAACTCTAATTCACCTTATGCTATGTAGATACACCCAGAATCATATTGAGGTTGACCCTATCATGTCCTTAATTCAAAAGAAGTCAATGGGGTGAGAGTACATTTCCACCATCCCTGAGATATCACTCTAATCCTCAGGGAGAATTATGAGGGAAAAAGTTGAAAGTGAATCATGGGGGAAAAAAAGACTAAAAATGTGCAAATAAAGCCTCTTCTCAGCTCCATATAAAGATCTAAGTGCAGTCAAAATGTCATGAAAATGAGGGTAATTTTCTTGAGCTGAGCCCCTGTCAAATGAAATAGAACTACATCTCTCAACTCAACTCATTCACTTCTGCCAATGGCTTGGTACACTCCTGGCCTGGAGGTTTCCGGTGTTTCTGAGACACTTCACATAAACACTGCTCAGACTGTATGCTGTATTTTGCTTGTTGAACAAAGAGTTGTTTGAAGCTGACAAAACCTTTTTAGAGTATTTTTAGATAATAAAGATAGCAGGTGATGAAAATGATTGGAACCATTTAATAGCATGAAAATACATGACATAAAGCCTCCTCAATCTCTAAAATGACATGTCCCCATATTTTAACAAATGATCTATGATAGTTTTTTGTTCGGAAATCAGGGGGACATTTGAAATGTTATTTCAACTCTTACCATCTTCCTGGAAAACTATGGAAACCGAAAAGGAAAATAATGATCAGCATATCAAATTTACCTATTAACTTAATGTTCAAATATACAGATATTTGAAAGGCTTTTCAGGGAGTTTATCTTCAGATCAATGGACATGCAAAATGTTATGCAAATCTGTGTTAATCTGGGAGAGGATTTGCCTCTTAAATAACAAAATTGAAGACAATCAAAGACACTAGTCTTTACCTTCTAGTAATAATGTTTTGGATAAATAACATAATATTTAAAATATTCTAAGGGGGTCGAGTTAGGTATGTTCACAAATTACCCTTACACATTATTTCTTGATTCAGACAGAAGATTCTTCCAATGGTATCAGACATGAAAAAGAAATGGGCTTTTGGGTAACTTTGGTCACTAATGCTTTCAACACTGAATTACATTAGAAGCTAACAACAAATTGGACATTAATAATGAATTAAAGAGTGGGTGAAAGAGCTAATGAGAAAGTAGGAGAAAAAGGAGAGAATTTAAAACAGAGAAAAGAAAAAAAGGGGCATAGTGACATAAGCAGTAGTAGTCTCAGAAGTTGCCTATGTTGGATACCTGTGATCTTTGACCCAATATAATTCTTGTTGGGGTTTTCCCATAATCTTAAGAAGTAAAGGAGTCAATTGTGTGAGAATTTAAGATTCAAATAAATTCAACAAGTACTTGTTGGGTCTCTACTACATATTAGGCACTATGTTAGCTGAAGTGGTTATAAAAACAAAATTAAAAAGAAAAAAGAAGTCCCCTACCCTTAAGGAACTTACATTCTACTAGCTTGAGAGGAATCATTCTAATCACTTTAAAAGTATTCAATAAATACTCTCTGAGTGACTGATGGAACTCAGCAGAGTAATGGTGCTACAAAACTTAGCTCTCCATTTAGGGAATATGCAGACTTTATTATTTCTAATTTGTTAAGAGAAGTTCATATTCACAAAATGGACCATAGTGCTTCAAGGTTCAAGGTTGAATGGTTAAGATAGGAAATGGAAGTTTTCTACCAAATGAGAATTAACTGCCTATCAGTAAAAGACTTGCCATATCTGATTATTTGAACAATATGTAGACAGTTTTACAAATGCTTTCCCTACATGTGGAAAGTATTTCCCAATTGTGGGTCTATTGACTTAGGAAAAATCCCCTCTGGGAGTCTCTTTAAATCATACTGAATGTAGATTTGTGTATGGTCTTAATTTTGACCCAAAGCCAAATTATTATTCAAAATAAACATTTAATCTGTAGGTAAATATTAAGATTCTATAATGAAAACAACTACATATATTTTATTAGGAATTCAAATATTGAACTGTAATAAATATGAGTAAATATATGTTTTAATAGATGGCTCTGGAGAATAATTATAAAGAGACTAAGTCCCTGATCTCTCATTATTTTATAGGCATCCCTAAGGCACATTCTGGATATTTTAGTTTTTATTATGCCATTCATGAAGGAAGTGAATCCCAGAAAAAATACAAGATTGGCAGTTGAACCAGAGTTTTTATGCCAGCTTGATCTTACTTCATAATGTGACAATGACAATTAATCTCTGACTTTCATAGTCCTCATTGGTGAAAATCTTGACTCTTATCTCCTCAGCATCTCCAGCATCTGTTCCCTTCACTCCACTCACATGGTTATCAACTCATTCCAGAATTTCAGGAACTCTCTTGATCTATTGGAAGTCTCCTAAGAGGTTTCCTTGAGTTCAAACTTTACCCTGTCCATCCTGTTTTTGAACAGCTGCCAGTTCGATATTCCTTAAGTTCAGTTTAGACTGTATCATGCTCTTGTTTGACAAGTTTCAAGTGGTCCTAAAATGACTTTTGAATCAAATATAAACTCTTCTGTTGGTATTTAAAAGCCTTCACAGTCTAGCTCCAGACAATGCTTTTCTTTCATGTACTCAAGGTAGAGTACTTGCTGTTCCTTATACAAAATATTCCATCTCCTGTCTAATCTATTATTCTTGAAATTCTGTCCCTCTTCACTTTTGTCTCCTACAACCTTTCAAGATCCCACCTTCTTTAACATTCTTTTCTGATCTGCTTTTAACATTACTGCCTCCCCCATCCTGTTGCCAGTCATTGTGTATTTGTCATGTATTTGCTCTGCATTTTTGTATTTATATTTATGAAAATGCTAGATCCCCTTAATAGAATATAAACTTCTTGAGGGTAGAATTTGTATCATTTTGGTATTCATATCTTCAGGGTATAGCACATTGTTTGATACATAGTAGGCACTCAATAAACACAATTGATTCCTTGATGTCAGCACAAGCAAGTTATTATTGACCTGCCAATTCACTGAGGATCAAATGTGATATTTTATGTGGAAGTGCTTTTAAAAGTCACTGTAGAACATAAGGTATTATTGCATAAAAATAAATGGAATTGTAAATCCACAGCTTGAGAGAACCTCAGAGGCCATCTAGTTCTTTCATTTTACAGAAGAAATGGAGTCCCAAAGTTATTAAACAACTTGCCCACGGTTATGCTGGCAGTGTTAGAGAAAGTTTTAAATATGGCTCCTTTCATTGCAGCTAGATAGTATAGGGATAAAGTGCTAGCCCTGGGAGGCAGGAAGACCTGAGTTCAAATGTGATCTCAGAAACTTAGTAGCTACGTGACTCTGGACAAGTCATTTAACTCAGTTGCATCATGTGTAAAATGAGCTGAAGAAGGAAATGACATCATTTCAGTATGTTTGCCAAGAAAATCCCAAATGGGGTGATGAAGAATTGCTTCACAACAATCTTTGACTGCAGAGCAGGGGTTCCTTCTACTGCACCATTCTATCTCTGTTTTTTTCAGATAAAATATTTTGCCTTTGTCAACATGATAGTAAAATTAAGTTAATTATCATATGCATGTTATAGGACAAAATGGCTGATGCTCTAATTCCACAAACTTTTTCATTTAAAGAAAGAATAACAATAAAGATAGGGCCACCACTGATAATATTATAGATGACTTAATTGAAATGAATTTGTCAAATATATACATATCTATCATTTGCTAAGGCTTTGGAATTATTTGACACTACAATTCACAGCAACATCGATGTAGAATCAGAAGGAAATTTATAAGTTACTAAAGCCCCAAACCCTTCATTTTACCAATAAGGAAACTGAGAGAAGTGTCTAGCTTAGGAATCACATAGCTAAAAAGTGTCTGAGGCAGGATTTGAATTCATTTTTTTTAATGACTTCAAGTCCAATGTGCTATCCACTGCACCTTGCCACCTATAATTTGCTTTCTGCAATCACTTAAAAAAAAAATCTTTCTTTCCTTTTTTGGCAAGGCAATGGTTAAATGACTTGCCCAGGTTCACACTGCTAGTAAAGGTCAACTTCTCAGGCTGAATTTGAACTCAGTTCTTCTTGACTCCAGGGCTGGTATGCTATCTACTGTACCACCTAGTTACCTAGCTATCTCCAATCACCTTTCTCTAAAGACTACTTTAGGTCCTGCTGGTGTGCTTTGAGTAAAGTCAGATGTGTGAAGTCAATATGAAATGTCAGCACAATTCTAGGGCTCACCGAACAGTTGGGCTAGGTGTGAATGTGGCCGAAACAAATAGTTGGGGAGTAGGATTCAGGAAGAAGGATCTGGTTCCTAGGTTCCATATCTTGAGCATATCAGTTCTTTCTTGGGTGATATTATTCACCAGATCTGGAGTGTGAAAGGATTTTAGATTATCTAGGCCAGTTTTTAAGTACTTGAGAAAATACCAAACAGGAAGAACTAACTTAGAATAAAGTATTATTTTTATTTTTCTTTCATTATGATAGAGAAATGGTATCTTTAAGAGTTTTTTAAAAAAAATAGTATTGGTTTAATGCAATTGCTACAGGTATATCCAAATAAAGTCAAGGCTATAAATGGATTTCTGAGGTTGTAGTAGGGGTTGATTGGGTATGCTCCCTGTCTCAATTGGTTTAGCCATGCCATTCTCCTTTTTGGTTGGTGACATTAGAGTATCTCACCCTCACCATTTATTAATGATACTATAACAACTTGCTTCTCTTGCCTCTTTAAAATTAACCATTCTTTGAAGATTTGATCTTGGCCCTTGTGTATCTCTTGAGGTTCTATTTAGTCTAACTTTTGCTCAACTTTAGTTATTTGGATAATGTACAAATCTGTCACTGAAATCAATGTACAGTCTGGTTCCAATTTAGATTGAGTCTCATCCTACTCTCACTTTAATATTTTATATTTCCACTAGATTGATATACAGTATATTTCCTGCATACCATGCATTTTGCCTAAAATGCCCTCTCCTTTCCTACTTATGACTCTACTATTCCTTTGATTGACATTCTACCAATCCTTCAAGGTGCAAATCAATGCTATTTCCCTTAAGCTAGAAGTAACCTCTTCATTATTTGATATTAAAATTCCTTAATCTCTTAGACATTTCTGTTCTAACTTGTATTATTCTTTTGAGAAGACATCTTACTCCTCCTCCTCCTCCAGAAGCTTAGTTTCTTGCTTATGATTTCTTTGTATTTTTTTTTCCAACACATTGTACAGTAGTAGTACATCAAGGATCTGTGCTTTCATTGGTATGGGAAATACCTTTACCAATATAGTAGTAACTCATCACTGACTTATAGAGCTGTCTGAGTCAGAGATCATATGACTTATCTATGGCCACATAACTAATGTTTAAGATAGAATTTGAATTCAGGTCTTTCTTACTGACAAATTTCTCATTCTGTCTACAATGCCATGCTAACTCTCATTGCATGTAAAGGGCACTTCATATTCATGGAATCCTAATTTTTGAATGATTAAGATACATTGATGAGGAAGGACTTATTTATATATCTGGTCAACTGGCAATTTGTTTTAAAATTTTCAGTACATTAAGCAAAAAAAGGAGGGAAGAAAGAGGTTTGGGGAACTGGGATTTTTTGCAAACATGTGATAGGTCACATTATTGATTGATCCAGGACTCTCTATCTTCAGGAAATGGTTTAAGATCATAGTGTCCATCCATGAGGAAGGGGTTGCTTCAGTGCCTTGGTTTACTATCTTTTCTACATTTTGGATTTTATTATTTATGAGCTGAAACATGAGGACTAATGGTCACTAGTTGTCTTGTACCTTAATTTAAAAACCAAATCCTCATATTAGGAAAAATCTCCCTGAATTTTGTGGGACTGAAGAGCTCGACAGTAGCTACAGCATAACAGTCTGTCGCAAGTGTATTGGGGGTTTCAGTTTGCCAGACCTGTCATCATAAATTAATGACAGGATGTTGCAAGAATGGCAAAGCTCCAGAAGCATCTTGCAGTTTAATATAGCCCCATTTCCCCATTTCAATGTATTTGTGGTTAGATAAATCCTCAGAAATTTACAGCTGCTACAGACTAGTTTATTATACTCTTTGCCTGTGCATGTGATAAATGTAATAAGAATCTGATGTTCTTTCAGTGCATAGATTTTACTGATATTTCTTTACTGCTCTGGAAATCTTGATCTGCTAAGACTTCCACTGCAGAAACTACCAAATATTAACTTCTGTAGAATGGACAGGAATGGCAAAAAAATTATATATATACATATATAACGTACAATACATTATATATGTATATATTGTGGTTGAGCATCACATATTTGAATTAAAAGGTGAATTTTTTAAAAAGTCTTGTTATATGAGGCAATTAGATATGGAATCATCAAGATCACAAAGCTTGTGGACATGGAAAATGAAAAAAAAAAACTTACTGAATTTGGTCTCAAAATACTGAAAAACTGAAATGAAGCTCTCAGACTTTTCTCCAGGGAACCTTCTTCCTTTTGTAACCACTTTTCACAACCTTCAGTTACCCATTTTAGATCTGACAACAAATTGATATTTTCTTTAACTTCTTGATTTTTCCTTCTTAATATTTGACTATACTTTTAAATCATGCTTATTTTAAACCATGCTCATTTAAAAAATATATAATTTTAAGAAATACTTTTGGTCAGTTATAAGTTTCTACCCATGTTGTTAGCTAGTTCTGAACACACACACACACACACACACACACACACACACACACACACACACACAAACACCCCCTCCACACACTCCAAAAATAACTTTCATTGCTTTTAGTGTTAAATGGTGATTTAACAGATCTTTAAATTAACTCTTATTTACCCTGAAATATTTAAGTGATACTTCTTTAATTCAACTCCTAGGGAATAAGTTCAGATCCTTTAAGTGCTGGCTATTGAAAAGATTGCTGATGCTGGAAAAAATATTTCAATAATACCATCACCAGAAGATCTTAGGTTAAGAGCTCAAATGGACTCTAAGATCCTCTAATTTATCTCCCTTATTTTATGGAAGATGTAATAGGGTTAAGTAACTTGCCCAAAATCACAAAGTATTAGAGTAAGATTTTGAATTGAATTCTCTCATCCCGAAATTCAAAATTATTTTACTATTCTATCCTTTTAATTATGCTAGAACAAAATAATTAGGACCAGGGGAAAAATAGTTTAATACTAGCAGGAAGCTAATTTTATATGTGTAACTAACTTTACTGATGCTATATAACATGTGCTGTAATATATATTGGTTCTATAGATAACATTGTACAAAAAAAAAATGGTGTGTTCTCACTTTTGTTGAAGCCCAAAGCTGGGAATAAAGCTATGAAATTTTGAGGCAAAATTATATTCCCCAACTGTTTTAAGATGATGAAAAAAAAATATATCAGTGGTGTTTAAAGCTTCAATGTATTAAGGACTTTTTAGAATAAATTAAGAGAAGGAACTTTTGAAAATACAGTTTATGACATATATATTTGCAATAGGCCAGAAGAGAATCATTAGAATAAAAGTATTCTTTGTGTTTACAAAACAAGTGTTTTTACTTTGGCCCATTTCCCGCCTTAACTTGAAGTATTTCCTATTCACCTGAGTAATTAGAGCAGAAAGATGTGATGAATGAAGTGCCTCATTATCAAGTGTACATCCAGAGTCTCTGAAGAATGGCTTTCTTGCTGGCTATTTCTCAGGGCTGTCTGCTCTTGCAGTGGCGGCCCATTGTGAGTCCTAAATGATCCTGACATTCAATTCTCTAGGAGACAATTGGGTCTATCGGTAGAGTTAGTTCACTAGGCAATAGAGGCTTCTGATTGTCATTTTCCCTTGTGTTTCCATTATCCTTTATTTGACTGTGATTAGTCCCTTTTTGCCTCTTGAACCAAACATGACTACAAATGTCCTAGATGTACTTTAAAATAACATGAGGGGCAAAAGATATGGAATAATTATAGAAGAATGAAAAAGATGGGCTTTTCCCCCTTCTATTTTAGGTATTTTCTCACAACTCCAGGGAATCTCAAACACAGATAATAACATTCTCAAAAGCTAATATAGTTAGAAGAAATAAAGGAACAGAAAATATATAAAAAATAGCTGTGTAGGAAATTTACAGCTATGTTTAGCCTTCTTCCATATACCGATAATTCATTGAAATGTTTGCTGTTTAAAGGTCAAGGTACCTGAAATAGTCTTTCCATACACACACAAACACACACTACACACACACACACACACACACACACACACACACACGCATATATATATATATATATATATTTAATTTCTACTCTCCCAGTGCTGTCAAAGGCAAATGTAACTACGTCACTTGAAATATTTCTTTGTCATTGTTTCCATTAGTTTAAACAATAACAAAAATAAAATATCTGTGATCTTCAGGGCTGTTCAGGCATAGCATCTACTTTCAATGGTGGGTTAACTTGGAAGTCAGGTAAATATTGGTTCATGTTTCTTAGAAAGGGAGAAGTATGTTTTGAAAAGGTAGGGGGAAAGGGGAAACGAGTTTTGGAGTTCTCTTTTCATTAAGAAATGTGTACACTAAAATTTATATTATACCAGGAGTGTGTATAAACTCTTAAGAAGATAAAACCATCCAGTTTTAGATGTGGAGGGAAGTTTTCATTTCATTAAAATCCAACTAGGTAGTTATCATCATCAAAGATGTGGCTCTCCAAAATGAGAGAGTTTAAAGATTTTCCCATGAGTTAAAAAACACCCTATCAGATCAAACATCTATAATGAATGATGAGTGTATACATACTGTACACAGGCTGAAGAATCCTGCTAAATGATTCTTTAATTTTCTTCCTTATGAATCTTTTCAATTAATTTTTGAGCATTAACACTCCAATAATCTTAAACCTCAAATGATACTATATAATGACAAGATTTGTTTGCACAATATAAATAACTCAGACTGACTTCCTAGGAGGATGGGGTATCTGCATTTAATTTTTTTCCCCAAGATTATTAAAAAATAAGATCAAGGTTCTTGGTCTAATTATTAATTAAATAATTATAGAAGATGATGGAAGTGGACAATAATGGCCATAATGGCAAAAAGGATCAATGGACACGATTTCTAAAATTTATCCTATTAGTATTATATTAAAAAGATGGATTTCCCACTGCGATCTCAATGTCTGTTCCTCTGAATAAAAGTCTTTAATCTTATTATTGCCATATTTTCATTCTTTTAAAAATACTTGATTTTAACAAGAATCTTAGGGGGAAAAACTATTCAATACAAACTTCATAGGATCATGGAGCAAGACGTAGGAGGAAATTTATTCCAACCTCATTTTATAGATGAGAAAATGAAGATGAGATTCTTTATCATAAAGTTTAACAATTGTGGACAAAGTGATTTGAGAAGCAACAATTTGGAGGAGACAGGACAACTTGGCCTACCTTCTAAGCAGATAAACAAACCAACAAAAGATATTATAAAAGTCATTTTTAGAATGAAGATGAAACAAATGTAAAATGTTTGTTACTAAGAATATCTCTGGTTCCATATTTAGTGCACTTCAAATGCACTCTCTTATCTTATTTCTTCCCTTAATTATCATTTGGATTTGTGCCTAAGAAGGCCCAGTTACTGCTACTCCTGTCTCTGGAAAGTGTAGTAAAGCTGTTTAATTCAGCTTCAGAGCCTTGAACATAATTGGGGCCTGCGTTTGCTAGCATGAAAAGGGGAGTTGTCTCTTTGATTAGAACCAACTCTCCATGGCATTTAACTCAAGTGTTATTTGTCTTCAGTCGCCATAATACAAAATGCCATTTTACAGTATTTTTCAGCAGAAGTAGAGTACATTAAGTCCTGAGAGCTTGGCAAATGCTCAGGGCTCCTTTAGTGAAATGACTGATGTCACTTGTCTCCTTTTTAAAGTTTTTTAATAATCAACAGTTGATGTTAACTTAAAAAAAAATCAGAAAAACCACAAACTGCTCTGAAATTCTAGGATATAAAATTCTTTTAAAACATTTAGTGTGTTTGTAGCATAAATATAAAACAGAGCCTTAACATCAGAGGTCTTTGGGCCTGGATGGATCTAGTTTTCTTGAAATGTGTGTATGTAACAATGAGAATAATACTATCTTTGCACAAACCAGAATAGGCTTCAGCTCTGACAGCTGAGGGATTTAGAAGTAGCCACTGCCACTCAGTGCTGAAGAAAAAAAAAAAAAAGGCTTGTTTTTTAAAGAGTCTGCAGAGCAGAGACATGTTTACCCACTTTCATGCTTTCCAAACATGTGCAGGGATAAGAGCTAAATGTGTTTACTAGATTATGCTGCATGTAGTGGTTTACGTCTGGGCAAATTTTACACCTCAATGCTTAAGAACAGTTTTTCTCACTTCTTTGTTTCATGGAATCCATTGTCTGGTCAACCAAATAAGTTTTTCTAATTTTATATTTATTTTTGTACTTTTGGGGGGAGAACTGAGGTCAAAAATTTTTCCTGGCAAACTCATTTTCTCAAGAAAAAAAAAATCTGCTGGAAAAAAGTATCAAAAGAAAAATGATTTAACTTATAAATAACAAAATAAAACATTTAATGATATTAAATTGTTCTTACAAGTAATAATGCAATAAAAGAAATATTGAGGTTAAAATCAATGTCATTTGACATTCTATGTCTATATAGCCTTCATACACTTGAATATGAAACATTTTCAATTGAATTAGTCTACATTATTGCAAGGTTAGCCAAAACAAATGAATGTGACAATTTTTAGTTTGTATTTACAAAGTAAACATAGTTTCATTTAAAACAAATATAAAACCATAACACTCAAAGGTACACATTTCCTTTCAATAGTTTTCTTGTTTTAAGATTTGATAATTCCTTAGGAAGTCCAAACACACAATTCTAGAAAAGTATTATTTATTAAAAAAAAAAAAAGTTAAATTCCAAAGTAGACTTATCACAGTTTCTGATGAATCTTACAAATTGGCATATTACACATGTGCAAATTTATAGAATTGTTAAGTAACATATACCCTATCAATATAAATTGTGTATTTTTTCCCCCCTTTGTGTCTGGTGAACAGCAGAGATATTATCTTTATTGTTTCACTAACGGGAGCAATCATGATGCAATCACTTAATAAGTACCAAGAGTTGGACTACCATTATTACATAGGCTTTAAACTGTCAGACTCCAAGGCTACATTCATTTCCTTGGCCATATCTGAGGGCATTAGAGTTCTTTTGGGGTTCTTCTTTGCTTCTGCTCTAAGAACAAGTCCAGATTCACCTTCTCTCTCAGCATTCACACCTGGAACTTCTGCAGGATGAAAAGTCACTTCATTTAGTTTGGATCCTATCATCTCATTCTTTGGAAGTCTTTTCTTCTTCTTTTTTATTTCTCTATTAGAGAGAAAGAGAATGCAAAATTAATAGCTCCTTGTAGCTTGTCTTGCTAACAATCACAAAGCCAGGGGCTTTATTTCCCCAGGTAACAGTTGTGTGGGCTGGTAAGAGATCTGAAAACTACTCTCTATAGGATCCAAGGAAGTTGGGCAAATTGGAAAATAATTATCAATGGAATGTATTAGAGTGATTTTTTAAACATCTTTTCACAGTACTGATTTGTGTGCTTTTATTGATTACCATTGATTACCCTCTGCATAGTAGGTGCCTAATGAATGTTCGCTGTATTAAATTGATTTTAAAAGAACAAACAGCTGTTTTGGTTTAGCTTCTGCAATGGTAAAATGAATAGATGCAATAAAGACCAGTGTTCCTCCAACATAGCCACTTTATATGGCAGGTACCATGGATCTCTTCTAATAAAGGCATTCATGGGTTTTGTTCAATGTAAATTATAGAGAGAACTAGGTAGGGTGACAGTTGACAATGGATATGAAATATAATGGAGGAAAAAAATCAGACCCATTGACATATATTCTTCCTTCCCCATTTTCCCTACAAGAAAAGAAAAAAAAAAATGAGTGACTGGACTTTAAAAAATATACAAGGAAGAAAATAGTAGAGAGGTAAGTGTCATTCAAGTCTTAGGAACACATGCTGGGTCAGAAAGAAATGAGAAAGACACATTATATCAATTTTTTTAGACTCTACCTTTAAAAACCTGAATAGAAGGAAATATTGACTTGAAATATAAGTCTTTCAGGTCATCTACTGACAAAAACTATAAATTATCTTGGGAAAACATTGTGTAGAGGAGCATGTGAGTGAACTTGGTATCAAAGGAAATATTAGATTAATAGTTAGATGGATAATATAAAGATGTTTTTCCCTCTAACTTGTGTGATAGTAGTGACAGAACAGAAAAGTGACTTAAAAAGACACAGAGAAGAAATTTAAGACACATTAAAAGGAAGTATAAAAATCATCTGAGAAGAAAAATGGAGATTATTATAAGGTAAGCGGAGATGAAGTTGAAATAAGATACAAAAAATAAAGGTCTCTAGTAGATAAATAATCAAAGGATCTGCAAATTTTTTTTTTTTCAAAAGAAGTTTCAGACCTAGAATAAGTCAATGGAACACAACCGCAAATTTTCTTCCTTTGAAAAATTAATTTCTAAGAATTAGTGAGGTTAAAGTCAAAAAGGGGATATTTGTGGGTCCTCAGATAAGGGAAGTGATAGAAGATAAATATTTTGATGTACAGCTGAATAAAATGAAAGACATTTTGTGAAAAGCATTTTAAAGAAAGACAAAAAACTTTTGGGGAAACTACAAAAGGAGAAAATTCCAAAGAACTTGTTAATGAGCTTCTCATAGCCTATGAGATGATCAGCTATGTCCTTCTAGTTCCATTTTTTCCCCTGCACTATTTGTCCTCAATTAATCCACCTGCCCTCCCCCCCCCCCTTTTTTTTGGCTTCTGCGTCCTGTTCTTTTAATCAGCTATGGGTTTCTCCCTTTTCTGGTTCCCCTCTGCCTGCTGTTGTTGAATCATTTTAGTCATGCCCAACTCTTTGTGGCTCCAGTTGGGGTTTTCTTGCAAAAATACTGAAGTGATTTGTCATTTCCTCTTCCAATTCATTTTACAGATGAGGAAACTGAGGCAAAGAGGGTTAAGCAACTTGCCCAAGATTGCAATGGACTGAGGCTTGAGCTGATGCACGTCCCAAGCACGTGAGGCTAAATAGTAATTGGACCATACTCTATTAATATATATGTTTGGAGAAAGAACGGCCCCCGCTCACTCTTTGTACAAGTCCTGATGTGTTGTATAGGAAATGACGATTTTGGTGGGTGGAGGCAGAGGAGTAGAAAAGGGAAGCGGAAAGAGAGACTGCTAGCTGGCTTCCTGTCACAGCTGCCCATATTGCTATTGCAATCCTTCTTCACCTCTACTGAGAATAAAGATTGAAGATTTTTCCCTTAACCTGAATTCCTGACTCTGGATGATTTTAAATATGTGGTCATCACACAAGATCACATAAGTAGAAAGTATCTGATGCTGGATTTGAATTCAGGTCTACCTTTATCCATTTCTACCACCTAGCTGCCCTGTAACATGTAAACAGATAAAGTTTATTTCCTGGAAATCTTATTTTTATTTTTCTCTAATTGTTTTAGTTCTGTCTTCCCAACTGGACTATTTCCAAGAGAGTAGAAACACATTTTATGTTTTATTTATATCCCTCACCATACTTACAGGGGTGAGCACATAGGACTGACATATGATGTCAACAGAGTTGTAATTAATTATAGCAAAATGTCCAAATTGGACAAAGATCAGAAGGGAAGGTGATGATAAAGCTAAAAAAGAGAAGATGTAACAAAGAGAAATGGCAAGTTGTGAAAACCAAATTAGCACCCTGGATGCCTTAGAATCACCCAGAGTCAGGATAAGCAGAAGTCCTTGGTCTTTATTCTTGGTCTTTAGGGATATAAGTGAAGGGAATGGACACAGGATCTCCATGATCTTCCTTCTCTTCATTCACCGCCAAAGTGACTCTGGCTTGTCTTACTCCACCCCTAATCCTTCCCACAATTCTCTGTATACACCAAAAGATTGAACCAGCGCAGAATAGTGGGAAGGGCCATTTTCCAAGCATATGCTAATAGATTATTGTCCAATCGGTAATTAGCCCTAAGTGCTCGGTTGTTCAACCTCAGTGCATCAACTCAACAGTTTCAGCCCTTTACAGGAAGTTGTTGTGAAAATGGTAATAAGTCAGAATAAAGGCAAATTGTGGAGTCTTTCCTATTTTTTTCATAAGAATTAAGGAGATGGAAAGAAGCTTATAGCTTGAGAAATAGAACAAATAAGCAGCTTAGTGAAAAAGTGGACCCAGGTGACTGATGAGTTCACAAATATTCTGAAACTGGGTAATCTCATGATCTTGATGAAATATTAGATAAAGAGGGAATGGGAATGGTTAAGGAAAAGAAATGGCAAGTTATCTATATCATACATATAAATATATATGTATATATCCACATATATGTGTATTAAGAAAGCTGAAGACAACTTCCAAAAACTACTACAGAGATTAGAAAATACTTACAGGGGTTTCAGTAAAAAGCTGGCAAGGATAGCAGACAGGATAATACATGGGCAATGTTACAAAGAGACAAAAAAGCGCAGACAGCTTAATAAGAAGAAAGGGGGAACAAGCCTTTGTTAGGGCAAGCTCAAAGAGACCCCTATAGACTGTGAACCATTGTTGCTGGCATAACTTGGGATGCACAATTCTATCAGCCCTTCCCACTTCTCTTGGGAAATACTTCACAGTCTTACAGTCCAAGGTCCTTTTTAAATACTTATTGGATTAAATTGGGTTGTATCTAATCAAAATTAAAAGGACAATATTTTCTATCACTGGAAGGGTCAATGGTAATGTCAAGTAATCTTGACCAGGATTATGCATTCCTATGGACAAGCTCAATATCTTCTGGATTCTATGAAAATTAAGGCATTTCAATAAAATTATTGAAACATGGGACTTGTGAGCCTTATGAGCGTAAGAAGTGAACTACTCTGAGTCCACTTTCTCAACTGTAAAATAGAGTAATGGTATTTGTTTAGGTCAATCTAATCATTTTTATCAAACAGGTATCTCACAAGATTGTAAGAAATATGCTTTGTAAACCTTAAAATGCTGTGGAAATTTAAAACTTAAGTGCAGGGCACTAAGAAAACCCAAGGATTTAAGCAAACTAGAGCTCTTATGTTTTAAAAAAAAAAAGCTTCATCGTGAAACTTAAAGAACTATATATATATATAACACACACACACACACACACACACACACACACACACATTATAGATATGTATGTAAATGATTTGTTGGGCACTTCAAAACTTTCTTGTAGCTCTTAGGAGGGCCAGTGGACTTTTAACTGTTCTGATAACGATTCAGGCAAAAGATCATAGGATTCAGTCACTATGGTTTTTAGTCATCATCTAGTTCATGCTATACATTTTTCAGAAGCGGAAAAGGAGGCTGGGAGAATGATTTGTTTAAAGGGTTACATAGGCAGTAGCTGATCAGGATTTGAATCCTGATCTTCCAACTTTAACTCCAGGGCTCTTACAAAAAGTTATTGTGCAGATTCTTTTCTAGTCTTTCCCCTTGGTTCTTTTTTGTAATACATAACATACTTATTTTATTAAATATTTTCCAATTATATTTTTACAAATTTGTCTTAGATCAATTATCTTGATCAGAGTAGCTAAGTCTTTCACAGTTGATCATTATTATAATATTCCTGTTGCTGGGTTCAATGTTCTCCTTGCATTATTATCAGTTCATATTAGACTTCCCAGGTATTTCTGAAATTATCCTGCTTTTCTTTTTATATATTACAATAGCATTCTATAATAATTATGTGAATATTGTTCAGTCATTCCCCAATTGATGGGCATCCTTTCAATTTCCAATTTTTTTTTTACTACCACAGAAAGAGCTGCTATAAATATTTTTGTGCAAATAGGTCCTTCTCCTTTTCTTTTGATTTCTTGGGGTATAGACAAAAATATTGATATTGCTGGGTCACAGGGTATGCACAGTTTTATAGCTATTTGCACATAGTTCCAATTTGTTCTCTAGAATGGTTGGATCAGTTCACAACTCTACTGCATTAATAACCCTATTTTTCCATGGATCCTCCAGCAACTATCATTTTCCTTTTCTGTCATGTTAGCCAATCCAATTGATTTGAGATGTGACTTCAGAATTGTTTTAAATTAAGCAAACATTCTCAGTCAGGGGTCTGTGAACTTAGAAAAAACATTTTGATATCTGTATTTTGATATAATTACTTTCTTTTATAATCCCACATATTTCATTTTTTACATTTAAAAACATGTCTATGAGAAGCAATCTATAGATTCTATCCATCTGACAAAAAGCTTTACAACATAAGAAAGGTTAAGAACCCCTGATTGAAATTATCTCAGCCAATTGGGAAAATTATCTGAGGCTCATGGGGTGGTTTTGAATTCCAAGTAAAGAAGTAATATAGGCAGTTATAGTCTTAATGGAGGAACAATAGTAAAAAAAAAAAAAAAAGAAGTCAGAAACAATATTATCCCAATTTTTTTTCACAGTTTCTATTTTCTTCTTAGTGTTTGTTTTGAAGTTATTATTTTAAAAAAAATGTATATCCTTTCTCCTTAGATGAAGATCCTTGAGAATATTATTTTCTTAGTTCAGTGATATAGTGGACAGAAGATTGGACTTGGAGTCACAAGATTTGAGTTCAAATTCTTACTTACTACCTCTGTGACTCTGGGCAAGTCATTTAATCTTGCCCAGGTTGAATTTTACTACCTGTAAAGTGGAGATAATAATAACACTAAAGAGCATTGCTGTAGTGATAAGATTAACGATATATATGTAAATGTTTTTGCAAAGTACTTCACCCCAGGTAAAGGCTCTGATCATTTAATACTCAGATTTTCCCAGGGTGATGAACTTAAAACCTTATGATGATAATAATTCCATTCAACAAATATTTATAGGACACTCGGGTATCAGAGTTGGTGCAATAAATAGAATCTTGGAGTTGCAGGTAGAATTTGGATTTGGAACCTTTCTGAATCCAAATCTGGCCTCAGATGCTACTAGCTGTGTGACCTTGGACAAATCACTTAACCCTCTTTGCCTCAGTTTCCTAGTATGTGTAGTTCTTTATTCAAAATCTTTCCTGGTGAAAGACCCAATTGATTTTTAAGTCACCTTTATTCACAATTTAAGAAATATTTCAATTGCCTTATTTTGGAAACTACCTTTTTATAAAAGACTCAGTTGTAGCTAAGATTTTTAAAAGCCCTCACATAGCCTCAATGTACAATGCCTTTTGGAGGAAGATGATATCAACATTTCATTGAACCTAGCAATGGTCTCTCCAGGACTCAGTTTTTTCATTTGTAACATATAGAATTTGAACTAGATGGTCTCTTAGATGCTTTCCATGTCTGATACTCTAAAAACATAATTATTTTGCTAGTAGTTTGCTAAAGTCTGCTAAGAAAAACTTTGCAAACTTTGCAGACTATTTTATGTCAAGTACAAGACAGAAATGGAAAATGATTAAAATTGAAGAACATATGTTGAAGAAAATACAACTGAAGAAATTTAGTAAGATTCTTTTGAATTAGAAAGAGGATCTTGCATTTATGTATTTGCTGACAAAACAAGGGAAAACATGTGAAAACTCCCTAATAGGTCTGTTAAAACATTAATATATAAATATAAGTATTTCAAAATAAGAGTCAACTATGTTAAACAGAAAATATGCTATAAATATCCTGGAAAGTTCTGAATAAAGAATTTAATTGAAGAAAATATGTTTGTAACATTTTTTTTTTGAGGTAGAAAGAGGATCTTGCACTTATGTATTTGCTAACAACACAAAGGAAAACATGTGAAACTCCTCAAGAAGTCTTCTAAAACAATATAAATATATACTTCAAAATAGGAAAACTCAAAAATCATAATAACATGGGGCAATGGAGTGTATGAGTGAACAGCCTTATACATATGAATAGATCTTAAAGGCATCACTGTATTATCATTGAGATTTTTATTTTGTTTTGTTCTTAGATTTGTGTAATGAATGAAAGAACTAAGTAGTTTGAATTCTTGTCTGCTTTTCTAATCATTCATTTCTTTTTATATGATATTAAATGGAAATGAATAATGATAAAGTCAAAAATAAGATCACAAACTTATTCTGTTTGTTGTCTACACAAACTACACTTTGAAGGGAAAAACTAAATTTTTTACTCACAAATTTCCAGAATATTTATAGCACATGAGTAAACTCTCAGCTACTCAGATTGGCTAATACCCTAAATGTTTAAGGCAGCTGAAGTTTTACTGAATTGTTATAGGGGTATAGGGTTATATAAAGAAGACCAGATTTGACATAATTTTGAATTCTGACTCTGACACTTAATGGAAACTAGGGCAAATCACTTGATTTCTCTGGTCCACCACAATTCAGTTAAAATTCAACAAATATTTATTAAGTGCTATTATGTGCAAAATATTGTGCTAGGTACTGGGGCAATATAAAGACAAATATTACACAGTCCTTCATTTCAAAGAGCTTCCTGAGGGATATCAGATGTTCAAATATAAGTAAGAATAAAGATTTCAAATTTTATCTTAAGTAATTTGAAACTGCTATCTTTATCCCATCAGATGTGTATTTTAGGTGCTATCAATTGGACAGTTATCTGGAGGATGTGATTGAGAGCCTGGAGGAAATAAGAACAACTGGGAAATGATTGGAAGAGTCTACAGAAAAGGTGATGAGGAACTGAATTTGGTTAGAGACTATATAAATAGAAGAGAATAGATTTGAGAGACTTTGTGGAGATAGAATGGAAAAAATTTGCCAAGGATCGGATCTGTGAGGGGAAAAGGAAGGAAGAATCAGAGAAGACACAGAGTGTGAACCTAGGTGACTAAAAGGAGGCTATATGAAAGAAATAAACTAATATGAGACAGAAATGATAAGACTTGGCAACTGGCTGGGACTGAGGGGGAAGGACAATCCCAAGGTTACCCACTTTGGTCATTAGAAGGCTGTGGGCTCTTAAAAGAAATAGTTAACCTTGGAAGAAGAACAGGTTTTTAGGGATCATAAGTTCAGTTTTGAATATGTGGGTGGCAATATTTAGGAAGCAGTGGGACTGGATTTCAGGAAAGAGATTTGAGCTGGATATCTTGGCTATATGAATGCATGAATGTGAGAATTAGTATGGAGCCAAAATTGGTTTGGGAGCCAGAGTAAGCTAGTTAAAATTCTACCTCTAACACATTAGCTATGTCACTTTGAGCAACTTAACCTCTCAAGTGCACTTGGAAACTTTTCAGGACTATAATTGGCAGAGAAGGTTCTGATCTGCATTGGTGGAAGTGGTTTCCTCATTTGGGAGCTTCTTGTATCAGTGAAATTCCATGGGAGAAGATTAGGAAGGAAAACTATTTATGAAATCACCAAAGACAGAGGTTAGAGAAAGAAGAGAGCCCAGCACAGAGCTTGGGGTTCTGGACAAAGGAGATGAAAAAGGAATAATTATAGAGCTAAGAGGAGAATTGTGGTATGGTACAGTAGTGTCACAGAAACCAAAGGAGGAGGAAATAGTTGATGATGTCAAGAGTTTAGCAGAAGTCAAGCAAAATGAGAACCAAGAAAAGGTAAATGGATTGACCACTTATGAAACTTGAAAACCTTGGAGAGAATAGTTTAAATCAGCAGTGAGTCATAAACCAGATTACATTGGGTTGGGATGCGAACAGATGGAGGTGACAAGTTCTAAGACTTTGGGTGGTAATGGTTGAAGAAGATGAGAGTTTGAGGGCATGGAAAGGTGATATAAAGGCTTGGATGGGGAGAACTGTATGTATCTATGGGGAGTTTGATTGACTGAAAATGGGAGAGAAAGGCTGATTCAAGGACCAAGATCCTGAAGGAAAAAGGGATAGGGAATCAGGAATGTAGGTAGGTAGAGGTAAGCCATTATTTATAAAGTGTGAATTGTTGCTTGTCCTTCCTTTTTGAAGATGACTAATGGCATCATAGGTAATGTTTTGACTTGTCTGTGGAATGGATTCAGGAGTCCCATTTGCACAAAGTTCTCAGTCTCACTTTGTGTGCCTAAGCCATCAAGGTGCAATTACCAAATGAAAGTCAAAAATAGCTCAGGATGCAGGAGGTAGCCTGGGTGCCCATTGGATCCCTGACTAACCCTTGAGCTCTCCACAGAGCCTGCTTCAGCTGCCTTCATGGCTGTTGGAATAAACTGTTCTCATGCACTCATTCTGCTGGGGAAAGTCTTCACGTGCTTGGGGCAGGCGACATCCCCTTAACTTGGGTTTGAGGCCTGCTGGTTACCCTTACCCTGGCTTAGCTCTTCTGCCAAGATGGCTTATCGGGGTATGGCTGCTGCAATCACTACAGCTTCTGGAAGCTACAAATGAGAGTTGGGTCAGTGGACACCAAGGATGGATAAGCAGCCCTGGGCAGCCCCCATACCCCATACCATGGGGATAATAAGACTTGCACTGCCTAACTTATTAGATTATCATGAAACTTAAGACTTTTCAAATTCTAAAGAGATACAAATATCAATTGGTATATTAGGGAATTGGGGTAAAGCATCTCTATCTCTCACTACTTGAGATTCCTGAACTGCTATGGCATCATAATGCTTCAGGGCAAGACTCTACCATAGTATTATTATATACCATATCATATATCATATATATGTATACACACACACATATATATGGTATCATATATACCATAGTATAATCATATACTACTCAATGTGAACTGATGGATACAAAAGATCACCTAAATTTATTTATTTATTTATTTATTTTTGTTGAGGCAATAGGGGTTAAGTGACTTGCCCAGGGTCACACAGCTAGGAAGTGTTAATTATCTGAGACTGGATTTGAACTCAGGTCCTTCTGGCTTCTGGGCTGGTGCTCTATCCACTGCCCCTAAATTTTTAAAATACTATTTTGTTTTAAAATTCCTTCCTCTCTCCTTCCTTTCTGCTCTGTTTCTTCTCTTTCTCCCTGATTTCATTGGCACAGGGAACTACCAGAAAGAAAACAAGCTCTACTTCTTTATACTATTCCATTCTCTAATACAGTGCTGTCATAAGATTCAATTTAATAAATATTTATCGAGCACCTACTCAATAAATAAGATAATTTGATAAAAAAATTTAAAAAAACCCAGCCCTTTAGTTTTTACTGAGGGATGGAGAGAGACAGAGATGGGCCATAATAGGGACAAAAGAGAAATCCAAACGAAATGCTCTAGTTCTATTTGAAGTACAATATTTTCAGCTGTGGAAATCAGGGAAGGCAATTCAAAGTAAATGACACAAGAGCAAATCTTTAAAGAAAAGAAGGGTTCTGAAAAGAGGAGATGAGAAGGGAGGCGGGTTCCATACATGGGGATGATTTGAACAAAAATAAAGAGGAGGAAAATTGTCTGTTTATTTTAGGGAACAGCTAGTTGTACAGTCTGGCTAGCATGTAGAGCCATTTAAAGGGAGTAATATGAAATAAAGCGAGAAAAGTAGGTTGGAACTGCTATTGGTTCCAACCTACTTTTCTCGCTTTATTTCATATCACAATATTACATATTCAGTAGCAGAGTGCTTTAAATACCAAGCAATAGAATTTGTATTTTATCCCAGAAGCAGTAGGAACCACAGAAAGTTTTTGAGTGGGAGTGACCTAGTCGTATCTAGGCAATTGTCTTGAAGGTTGGGGGAAGGCATTGTTTTGGTGGAAACAAGTCAGTGGGAATGGGAAGAGACTAACCAAAAATAATCTTGGATGTACATGTTCAGAGTCACTGTAGAGTATGTAAGGGAAAGACCATATAGGATAGGCTCAGTATTAGGAAAGCAACAGGAAGGAAATAATTTTATAACTCATGATAGAATATACATTTTCAGAGGACAATTAACTTATTTAAGGTGAAATATTGTTAAATTTGTCCATGAATAAATTACTTTAATTTTAACTTACATTTCTAACATCTTATTAAAAACTCCCCAAAACCAAGAAATTATAACTTAAAAGAGATAATTGTTGGATGAATGCAGTAGTTCGGAAGGATCTGGTACTTACTGTATTGCAGGTGAATCTAAATGTGTGTCAGACAATTTAAGATCCTGAGTCTTGCTGAGAACCTTTGACATCTGCAAAAGATGAAGAAGAAGGAAAAAAAAAAAAAAACAGCAGTAAGGTAAAAAAGAAGGAAGATAATGAGGCCAGCATTTGTATGCTGAAAACCCACGAGTTTCCTGAATGAGGAGAGAATATACCCATTTTGAAAAAGAATGTCTATCAGCTATGATATGTTCACTCCTATGTGGTTAAAAACAAGGAAACAGTTCTCCAAATTGAAACACTCTTTATAAATAAAATCAATTTTCAGGTGTGTGGCCAAAGGGGTGGGTCACAAATCTACTTGAATGACTCTAGGGATATTGTATAGTGAATTAATTTAATTTAAATGGTAAAGATTTCTAAATTTCTAAAAGAGTTTTGAAGTGATCTCTTAACATTATAATGATTAATTAAAAATATTTCAATTTCTCATTCTTTTTGTAAAGTGGTAGACAGTATATTCTATGTAAATTTCCCTTCTGAAAAACACTTAATATTTACCAAAACCTAAGTCTGGGTTATAGTACATTAGCAAAAGCAAGAAATAAATTTGCACTTTGGGAATAATCATTTGTCTTTTCTAACTTTCTCCCTTTACTTATATAGATTTGATCTTATTAGTATTTTGGCAGCTACTTATAAATTTCAAGATGTTTTATTTGTATATTCAACACCTTTTATAACTTGTTGTTATTTTTACATTTTGTTTTTTAACCTATGAATTAAGCAACCAGAAAATTTTTTAGTCTTCATGTAAGCCTGAATATTTTATTCCTATATTCCTAATTATTGTTTAGATACATTATTGATGTGCTTTATAGTTCTAGACTACAATTTTATTTCTCCAAGTGCATGGCTAGGTCAAACTCAGCCTACTTAAACTGATATTACTCAACTTAATTTTCAGTTTTATTGTGATGTCATCAAAATATCAATAAGAAACTTCATAGAATTGGATAAGATAATAACATTTATGTGGAATAACATATGACCCTAAAATATTAAAAAAATTATGAGGGGGGGAAGTAAGGAGAAAGAAGGAAATTCTCATTGTATCAGATCTCAAATTATACTAGCAATTATATGAGAAATACATACATACATATATGTAAACATATATGTACCATATATATACATACACACATACATATATACATATTTTTTGGCCAAATCCAGTTAGCTTTTTCTAAATCTCCATGCTTCTTGATCTCTCTGCAGCATTTGATATTGGCTATTGACCACCTTCACCTGGATTCTTTTTCAGTTTTGAGTTCTTCAATGGTTTTTTCCCCTTACTTGTCTGGTTGCTCCTTTTTTAAAATTTAAACTAGTATTTTATTTTTTTCAATGATATGTAAAGAAAATTTCAACATTTCTTTTTGCAAGGATTTTGAGTTTCAAATTTGTTTCTCCCTCCCTTCCTTCCCTTCACCCTCCCCAAGACAGCAAGCAATCTGATAAGAGGTTATACATGTACAATCATTTTAAACATATTTCCATAGTATCATCAGAAATATCAGAACAAAATGGAAAAACTACAAGAAAAAACCACCCCCAGAAGTGAAAGTAGTGTACTTTAATCTGCTTTCAGTCTCCAAAGTTCTTTCTATGCCAAGTCTATTGAATTGGCTTGGATCACTATATTGCTGAGAAAGCTAAGTCTGTCATAATTGATCATCACACAATGTTTATGCGTGTACAATGTTCTTCTGATTCTGCTCACTTCACTCAGCATCAGTTCATGTCAGTCTTTCCAGACTTTTTTGAAATCAGTCTGCTGATCATTTCTTATAGAACAACAGTATTCCATTATATTCAAATATCAAAACTTATTAGGTCATTCCCCAATTGATGGGCATCCACTCAATTTCCAGTTCCTTCTGGCTGCTCCTTTTTAGTCTCTTTTACTAGATCCTTATGCACATTACAGGATTTTGTCCATGCCTTCTCCTCTGATTCTACAACCTCCCAGAACAATCCAGCACTTTCGATGGATTCAATTATGTCTGGGTAAATGCCTCCCTCATCTGTGTTTCCAGCCCAAATCTCTCTCTTGAGCTATAGTCCTATACATCAGGCCAAATGGATGTTTCTAAATAGATGTTCCATAGACACCTGATACTCAACATATTCAAAATGTAAATTACTATTTCTTGTTATCTCTTTTCCTAATAAATATTTCCTAGTTTTGTTAAGGGTTCCACTATTCTCCCATATATTCAAGTTTGTTACTGAAAGGCATAGTTGATATTTACTGTTCCTCATTCCTCTATGATCAATTAGTTGCCAAGTCTTATTGATTTTACCTCATGAAATCTTTCATATTTATCTTCAATCACCATCACCACTTTAATTCAAACCCTTAAAATCTTTTTTCCTTTCTCTAGTCTCCAATTTATTCTTCACAGAACTGCTAAAATGACATTTCTAAAGCACAGGTCTCACAAAGACTCTCCAAAGATATCTCTATTTAATATATCCAAAACAGAATTTAATTTTTTTCCACAAAATCTCCTATTTTATGAATTTCCCTGTTACTTTCAAAGACATAAACATCCTCTTCATCACTAGGATTCGGTCTCTATATCATCTTGGTTGTCTCATTTTCATGCACCTTATATATCCGATTGATTGACAATATTTATGAAGCTCTTAGCATAGTGTCAGGCACATAGCAGGCACTTAATAAATGATTGTTCTCTTCTAATCTCCTTCTGTTATATCTTCATATGCCTTATATATGCCTTCTTCTCTCCACTCACATATTCATGATAGTAGTTCAGACCCTTATTACCTCTCCCCTGGGCTATGGTAACAGTCTGATCTCTCTGCCTTGTGTCTTCCTATTTTAATCCACTCTCCACTCAACTGTCAATATGATTTTCTTGGTGTGGGTCAGATCATATCACACCTCTGCTCAATGAACTCTCCAAATAGCTCGCTAGTGCCTTCATGATAAAATATCAAAAATCTCTTTGGGGTACATCCTTTGTCTCTTCTTCTTAAACACCTCTCAATTCCCCCCACCCCAAGAATCCAACAATCTGGCTACACTGGTTTGCTTTTTGTTCTTCAAATTCTACAGCCAGATTACCTCCCCCCACATATATATGCATGTATTTTATATATATATATATATATTCTTGTATATACCTAATTATTTGTATGCTGTTGTACCCTTTGAAATTAAGCTTCTTGAAGGCAAGGGTGGGTTTTATGTTTTTTTGACTCTATAATATTAATACAGTTTTTGGCTCATGGTAAATACTTGAAAAAAAAAAAAAACACCTGAATGACTGCTTCTAGGTTCCCTATAGCCTTTAAGGTAAAATGCAAATTTCTCTAATTTATGCTTAGTCTAGTAAATAACCAGATATTTAATTAAGCACATATTATGTGCCATTTCCTGTGCTAAGTATTGTGGAGGTCCAAAATCAAAAATAGTCCCTGTCTCCAGAAACTCATAATCTAATATTCCCCACCTATATATGTATACACAAATATATCTATACATATACACACATAAATGCATACATATATAATATATACATACACATGTATACACACACGCACAAATACACATATCGTTCCCCATCTATGTATGTACACAGGAGACAAGGTATGTATATATAAATAATACACGTATATATCTATATATGTGTCAGTGTTTATACATACCCATATACACACACACACATACATGGAGGACAGCAAGATATAAGCTTGGAAATGTAAGAGGGGGCCGGGTTATAAAAGGCTTTAAAAGTAAAACTTCTGGAGGTCATAGGGAATCACTTGGATTTTGATAAATGGGAGGGTCTGACATAGCTTTATCTGTGTTTTAGCAAGGCCCCTGTGACAGCTGAGTGGAGGAAGGACTAGAGATTTGAAGCTGGAAAACCAAGCAACAGGTTCTTGCAATGGTCCAGGTTTGAGGTGACAAAGGCTCATACTAGAGTGGTTGGCAACATCAGAGCAGAGAAAGGGGATTATTTGAGAGATGTTGTGAAGATAAAAATCAACAAGACTTAACCACAGATTAGATATGAAAGATGAAAGTCAAAGCCCTTTACAATCTACCTCAAGCCTACATTATCAAACATACATGACTTGCCTTCATGCAACTCTATAGTCGAGTCAAATTGGCTTCCTTACCGTTCCCCATTTATGACATCCTGTGCCTTTGCAAACATTGGCTGAATCCTTTCTCCCCAGATAGTGGATATATTTTCCCTCAAAGCTCAGATTGTATTCTTCTTATTTAACTGCCCCACTCACATCTCTCAAGCTTCTAGTGGGCAGAGAATGTTTTACTTGATCTTTGTATCCCCAGTCTGGGACACAAATGCTTGTTGATGGACATGACATCCTTTTAAAAACTATATGTTGAGAATTCTGATTTTACTTCACCTCTATTTCTCAATATAGCCTTTCTTTCCCTCCCAGAAAACCATCACTACCAATAAAGCATAAAGAATAAAAAAGAACAAAAAAGAGAACATAAACTTTGACCAAAACTATCATATTAGCCACAAATGACATCACAGGTCCACACCCCTACCTGCACCTGTAAAGGGAGAGAGAGATATATTCTCCAATCTTTTTTTTTTTTTTTTTTTTTTTTTAGTTCCAAGCTATTTCATAGCATTAAGTTTCATTTGTTTTGTCATCCTTGTTCCTGACATTTACATCACTGTAGACAAACTGTGTATTGTTTTCCTGGTTCTGCTCACTTTGCTTTGCCTCAGTTCTTTCTATTGTTCCCAGGCCACTATGTTTCCATCACATTTATTGTTTTTCACAGCATGGTAATGTTCCATTCACATACTAAAATTTGTTGAACCTTCCTTGGTTGATGTGCAATTATTTTATTTCCAGTTCTTTGCTGCTATAAGACATGCTATTATGAACATTTTAGTGTACGTGACATATTGTGTGTCATAATGAGATTTCTGGGTCAGAGGGCATGGGCTTTTTAATGACTCATTAATTCTAAATCAACATATATGAAATAGAATTTTATGACAAATTAGTGTAGCTTGATGAGAATTTTTAATAAAGGGCAATAAGTAGTTATTTCTTAATACTTCAGAATAGTTTCCTAAGAAAGCAAAATAATCCACAGTAGCTAGTAAAAAGTGTGAGAATTAATGATAAATGCTGCATATAACTTACGTAAAATGAATGACTTTATGAAAATCAACTATTTAAAATTCAGACATTTAAACTGACAATGTTAAGTCTTTAGATTTTATACAAAAATATAGAATATCTTTGATATATAAGAACAGCAGCATTTTGCAATATTACTTTTTATTATTTAATTATTAATTAATTAATTATATATTGTATATATATACATATGTACATATATATGTATAAAAATAAATAAAACAATTAATTAATTAAAATATTAATTATTTAATTCTTTCTAGTGCCATTATTTGCTATTCCTTTTTAAATTTTCTCTGTTCACAATTAGATATTGGCAAATTATTCTTTGTAATATCTGAATGAATGCCTTTAGTTCATCATTGAAAATATATTGGGTTTTCCCAAGTCACAAATGAATATTATTTTTAAGAGTACTGTTTTTGTACTATATTTAAAAATAAATGAAATGTAACCTTGCTGGTAAAAAAAGATATGGAAATAAAAAATTCTGATGAAATGTATAAAGTTTTATGTATTTTACTCCATTGATAGAGCTAATCTGAATTTATTTAAAATTTTAAAATAAAGTATTGTTCATTAAACATTCAAAAATAGAAAGCACAGATTGGAAAACATTTATTTTTAGTTCCCATTATAGCAACAAATGTTAAGAACCACCAAAAATTTATTTACAAGCATATAAATTGCTAAATTGCTTTTACTTTTCTTGCAGAAATATTTATGAAATATGTTCAAAATATAACAATCATCCCATTAAAGTGAATAATCCCTGTTCTTTACATGATTTCTACCCCCTTGCTAGTGGTAAGACAAGCCTCTTCTATTTAATTCTGTAATTTTGAAGAGTTTGCAAAATTTTAATTTTGGAAGTCTGTGGATTGCACTCTTTGGAAGTTGTGAATTTGTCTTGTATTTGGAGCTATTCCCTAAAAGTAAGTAAACTGTATATACTGTATGATTCAATGATATTATTTCTAAACTTTATACCCTAAAAGATTCAAAAAAAGAAGAGAAAAACCCATATGTGTGTGTTTGTGTGCATATATATGTATATATTTGTATAAAAGATTTATAGTACCTCTTTTTGTTGTAGTAAAGAACTAGAAAGTATGATGTACCCATCATTTGGGGAACGGTTGAAAAAAGTACATGAATATAAAACATTATTGTATCACAAGACATGATGACAGTAATAATATCAGAGAAATCTGAATGAAGTGATCAGAACCAGGTGAACAACTGATACAGCAAACAACATTATAAAAACAACTCTGAAAGACTTAAGAACTCTAGTCAAAGAAATGACCAATGATGACTCCAGATATCCGACGGTGAAGGATTCTAACCAATACCTGATATAAAGATATAGTTGTAAAATGACATATACATTTTTGGATATGGATAATGTGTCAATTTACTTTGCTTGACTATGTTATATATTACAAGATTGTGATTTTCTTTTATTTTATTGGGAGAAGAAGGGATTTAGCAGAGAGAGGAGAAGTAGTGATACTATTGTCAAAAAAAATGAAAAGAAACCAAAAAATGGTCATTGAAGCATATTTTGAAATTTCCTATATAGATCATAGTGTGGATCTTTATCCCAATTCCCATTCAAAGAAGAGTCATGGGTTCTGAAGCAAGGTTATGTCTCTACTTCAAGGTCCTAGGAATACCTCCGAGAAGTAGGGAGCAATTCTTAAATGCCAGTTGCTTGGGCCCTCACTATTGGCTTCTTCCCTCCCTGTTCTACCAAGGCAAATGAGCAGTTGAGAATAATTTGTGTGGCAGTTGAGAATAATTTTTAGAAAGGCGTATTTACTTGGGTGCCATAGGAAGAACCAGTGTCACAAAACATCCCTGCTTTCCCACCATTGTGTCTGATGTTGGAATCCTTACTAACTGCTAACTAATTAGAGTTGATCTAATCTTACAAGAAGATGTTTTGGGCAGAACCTGAAACAAGGTACTAAGTAGAACTAATTAATACAAGGCTTGTGTTCACACCTTTACTCATTGGAGTTCAATGAGTTCACACCTTCCTTGAAGCAATTTTGGGCCAGAGAGCACTATGGGAAAAAACCCACAATCCCTCTCTTGAAGGAGCATAAATAGAGCTTCAATGGGCCAGTCAAAGAAGTTCTTCAGAGTGAAGAAGCTACAAGTCGAGATTTCAGCGGAGTTACACAAGAAGCCCTCTCTCCGAGGCAAGGCAGAATATTTTCCACTTGCTTGGCTGGTGGCAGAAGAAGAGTTTTCAGAGGAAGAAGCTACGAGTCGAGAGTTCAGTGGATAACCAGATTCATCTTCATCTCACACCACTGTAGCTGGTGGCTGGGCTCCTGCACGCCCCCCACTGAGACCAGGCTGGTCTGAAAGACTCACCAGAAAGCTAGCCTAGCCCCGAGTGAAGGAGACAAGAGAGACATTCCATCTCTGTGCTGGTTGGAGGCAGAAGAAAGCAGAGGCAGAGGCTGAAGGACAGAACCTTTGATTTTGGAGACATTTGGAGGGCTCTAAGCTAAACCGGCTGTGTTTTGAGAAGAACAAACTCCGACATTTTGGCGCCTGAACAGGGACCCTACATTTGAACTCATAACAGTCTGACATATTTTCCTACAAGTATAGAGTCTAGGGGAAAGTGGGCTCAAGCTTAGCACAATGTGATAAAAGAAAATTGTTTCTTTACTGGGATGTTGGTGAAGGTATGAGTCTCTCTCCAGTTCATTTTTGACTATGAGTACAGATATTGCTATGAGTTGATCTGGAAATGTCTCCAGGACATCAATGGGAAGATAGTCTAATATCCTCCAGACCAGTGATTCTCAAAGTGTGGTCTAGAGAATCCTGGAGATCTCTGAAACCCTTTTAGAAGGTCTACAAATTCAAAAATAGTTTTTATTTCCAATATGGTAAATGTCTATAAATATAATCCAGGTAAACAAAAACTCTTTGGAGAGATCCTCAATAATTTTTAATAGGATAAAGATACTGAAAACAAAAGTTTGAGAACCACTACTCCAGACCCTTCAAAGTTTGCAAGGTCCTCTACTGGCCAAGAAGAACAAGCTGGAAGCTAGGTAGGCCAAGATCAAAGCTGAGGCATCTCCATCCTCCTAAGCAATTCCTTTCTAAGGAAGATGGCAGTTGTTCCAAGCTCTAGAATGACTTTGGTTCTAAATCAGCTTGGTAATTTACAGATGACTTTTGGGACATGACCAAATTTCCTTAACCTATTTGGAATACCATTTCTACGCAATGTTATCCTAATCCCAAAGATTTTTTTTTATATTTAATCTAGAGTCTATAATTGAGATTGATTTTTTTCATTTTCTTTATGTGAGGCAACATGTCTTGATTGGGTAAATCAATCAAATCCAGCCTTAAACATAGAAGATAACAGAAGGGAAGTTCATCAGGAATTACAGGTGCATGATAGTTCTGAAGTAACATACCAAATTAAAAAAAAAAAAGCAAATTGTATATAATGGAGATTTTCTTTTTACCTGTAATCTTTTTCTATTCTACTTTATAAGAGAAACTGTTCCCTTTTTGTGAGCGCATTAAATTTAAAACAACAACAAATAAAAATATTAATTTCTGAAACTGACATCATTTTTCCTATTAAGAGAAAGGAAAAGTATTAAGATTGGCATAGTAGTAACAACGGATTTGGAATTCAAAAAAACATTACTTTCTACTTTGAGTGATCTTGGGCAAGTTCATTATACCTTTTGAGAACCATTAATTTATTAAATAGGAATTAATGTGATTTAAAAAATGAATACAATGAATTTGTGACGGTATCTGGTTTACTATAGAAAAATTGTCAAAGCTTGTTTGTTCCCATCCCATATTTTTTTTAAATCAAGTCATCTTGTCTATACATTTAAACATTAAAAAGACTAGTCATATAAGTTTGTAGTTGTCATCTTTTGATGGTGATACAGTCTGCAGTTACCTAACAATCTTTTGGAATATATTTTTAAAAACTTTACAATAGCTTGTTATTTTTCCAAATATATTCAAAGATAGTTTTAAACATTCATTTTTGCAAAACTATGTGTTCCAAATTTTTCTCCCTCCCTTCCCTCTTTCCTCTTTTCCTATATAACAAGTAATCCAATATAGGTTAAACATGTGCAATTCTTCTAAACATATTTCCATATTTGTCATGCTGTGCAAGAAAAATCAGATCAAAAGGGAAAAAATAAGAAAAAAAACAAGTAAACAAAAAAGGTAAAAATATTATGCTTTGATCTGCATTCAGTCTCCATAGTTCTCTTTCTGGACATAGGTGGCTCTTTCCATCACAAGTCTACTGGAATTGCCTTGAATCACCTCATCAATGAAAAGAGCCACATCCATCACAGTTGATCATCACATAATCTTGTTTCTATGTACAATTTTCCTTTGGTTCTACTTCACTTTGCATCAGTTCATATAGATCTTTTCCAGGCTTTTCTGAAATCATCCTGCTCATCATTTCTTATTCCATTACGTTCATATGCCATAACTTATACAACCATTCTCCCTGCTCGATGGGCATCTACTCAATTTCCAGTTCCTTGTCACTACAAAAAGGGCTGCTACATTTTTGCACATGTGAGTCCTTTTCCCTTTTTTATGATTTCTTTGGGATACAAACCCAATAGGCACACAGCTAGATAAGAGCATGTAGTTTTATTGCTCTTTGGGCACGGTTCCAAATTGCACTCCAGAATGATTCGATCAGTTCACAACTCCACCAACAATGTATTAGTGTCCCAGTTTTCCCACATCCCCTCTAAGATTTATTATAATTGTTTCCTGTCACTTTAGCCAATCTGAGAGATACAAAGTGATACCTCAGAGTTGTCTTAATTTGTATTTCTCTAATCAATAGTGATTTACAGCATTTTTTTCATAAGACTAAAATGGCTTTAATTTCTTCTGAAAATTTTTCATATCCTTTGATCATTTATTAATTGGGGAATGGCTTGTATTCTTAAAATTTTGAATAAATTCTCTCCATATTTGTGAAATGAGACCTTTATTAGAAACATGTTTTGTGTCAACTTTCCCTGTAGCTTTCTGTTTTCCTTCTAATCTTGGCTGCACTGGTTTTATTTATATAAAACTTTTTTATAATTTAATGTAATCAAAATTATCCATCTTGCATTTTATAATGTTTTTTGATGACAAATTCCACCCTTTTCCAGACTATTCCTTGTTCTCTTAAAATTCTCCTAAAGAATCACTTTTTTTTGGTCTAAATCACGATTCCATTTAGACCTTATTTTGGTATGGGAGTTAGGTGTTGGTCAGTGCCTCATTTCTATCATACTATTTTCCACTTCTCTCAACAATTTCTGTGAAATAGTGAGTTTTTATTCCAGAAGCCGAAGTCTTTGGATTTATCAAATACTTTGTAGACCTAACCTATTCCACTGATCTACTATTCTATTTCTTAGCCAGTACCAACTTTTTTTTTTTCTGACTGCTGCTTTATAATTTAGTTTTAAGTCTGGTATAGCCACGCCATCTTTGCTTGCTTTTTTTTTTTTTTTTTTCATTAATTCCCTTGAAATTTTTGACATTTTGTTCTTCCAGATGAATTATTTTTTCTAGATCTGTAAAGTAATATCTTGGCAATTTGATTGGTATGGCATCTTTTGGAATATCTTTGACATGTCTTGAAAATTGACTCCTGAGTGCCTTTAAAAGTTATCCCCTTTCACGTGAAATTCATATGGATTTTTTCCCATATATTTGGTCAGATCCAGCTAATCTGGTCAACTTCATCCTTTTAAGTGTCATTCTTATTTTTCCAATGATAAAAATAAATTGCTATTAAGGAGTTGGCAAATATGTTACAATTAATGTCTATTTGAAGTACTTTCTATTTTATCCAGTCTTGATATAATTAAGGCAGTCAACAAGCATTTTATAAATATCTACTATGTGCCAGATTCTGTGCCGAGTATATAAAGACCAAAAAAAAAAAAAGTTCAGTACCCTTCTTCAAGGACCTATATTCTATAGGTAGAGAATGATCTGTTTCAGCTGAATTTCAACTCAAACTTCCTGCAGATTCATTTTCATTTTTTCCTTGTAATGCTTTTTGCCTGTCATATAAGATGATACTATTCATAATATGCCTGTCATATATTATTCACAACATGCCTATCATATAAAATGATATTATTCACAATATTTTGTCATCTACTTCCATAACTTTAAAAAATATGTCCATATAATGTTGCTTTTAGATAACCATGTTTCTTTGAGACATGAGAACAATTATTTGCTGGAGGCTTTCTGGGGTCATTTGGCTTTATTGTGGTAACTATTTAAGATGGTTTAAATTCTTAAATAGTAATATGAGGTAATGTCGTTATTAAATTTCCATTTTTTCTGAGTCAAGATGGTTTATTTCCCCAGAATGAAGGTAAAATTTATATACACACATATATAAATATACATACATATATGCATATACCTACAAAGGCAGTGTTTGATATACATATGTATATACATATACATAAATATAAAATAAAGGCAAGGCTTGATATACACATATTATATATGTGTGTATAGCATTACACATATAGCAAACATTGATTGTATGACTTGAGAGACACTGGCATAGGCTCATCCTGCATGGTGTGCTCTCATCAGAGAAGATGCTGCGCTATGAGTAAAGCAGAATTGAATTAGCTCAGAAGAAACAAGAGATGCACAAAGTTAGAGAATCTATCCCAAATTTTCATAGAGACTATTTTGTCTGACCTCTGGCAAAGAGTTCTGAGCTCCTGTTGGTCTGATCAGCCACAGTTGGATACATTAATTTGACTCTAACATACTGATGTCATTTTGGTCTTCTTTAAGAACCAAGGATAACAACCAATTAACATTTAAAAAGTAATATCCAGAATGCTTTTCAGCAATTGGTACTTCCAAAATGAAGATAATAAATAATAATTGGGTCCTCTTCTATGAATACCTCAAAATTATGATAAAAAATGATTTAGTAGACCAATATTTGGAATGTATTTCAGGAAGAATAAAGGAAGAATTCCTGATACAAGTAATAGCAGTGACTCTCTTGTCAAGAAGGGAAATTTTAAAAAAATTCTGAAATGCAAACTTTGCCAATGGCTAATTTTTTTTCCACAGTAGAAACTCAATATACAATTCTGTTTTGTTTTACATTTCTTCTTGATCCATTTATTTTAGCTTGCAGCTGAGTAAAAATTTTCCCTGGCATGAGATAAAACATTCCTACTAACAATGTTGACAGGTAAATGTGTTGATGCTGCTTGAATGACTAACGTGGGGTGGGGTTCACAACTCTTAAGAAAAGCCATTAATCTGACAATTCTGCTGGTTCAGGACTTAGAGGATGAAGTATTATTGTAAATATAAGTGAATGAATTTTGATGAAAAATAAATGTTACTATAAAAGAGGTCAAGGGAAGAAAAAACTTTGAACAACTTTTGTTACCAATGTAGTTTGAGATTTGCCAAAGAAAACTGAAGGAGAGAGTACTGGGTACTCTCTGGTATATGCTTCCCTTTATCCAAGAAAAGAAAATTATTTTTTAAAAAGAGGCAAAAACAATATGATTGGTCCCTCACATCATAATTTATATCATTATCAAAATATCATTTGGATAAACATTTTCTATCTTTTCCTTAATTTAATATAATTAATTCATTTATAGGTTTAAAGGGTCTATGTCATGTTGGATAACTCTAGATTCCCTCATTTATAAGTGGTTCTTTCTAGCTTTAAATCTATGATCCTGTAGAAGGAGACATTTCAAGGGTAATCAGAATCTGTGGAAAATGCAAGAATCACAACTATTTGTTGCCAAGAAGCAACAAGACACAGTGAATTTCAGCTAAGTGGTGCAAAGACTAAAAGTGCTGGATTTAAAGTCAGGAAAAACTTAAGTTCAAATCTAGCTTCAGATACTTATTCACTCTGTGACTCTACTCAAGTCTCTGTTTTCTTCAATTTTCTCAAATATAAAATAAAGATAATAACAGTACCCACCTCCCAAGTTTTTGTAGGACCAAATGAGATAATTTAAAAAGAAAAAAAAAAAAGCAGTACAGTGATTAGAACATAGTAAGTACTATAGAAATGCTTATTTCCCCTCTGATAGATTTAGAAGTTTTCATTCTAATTTGGAAACATTTAATATACTAGAAATTCATGCTAATTCTAATAATAATATTAGTAGTCACATGTCTTCTTGCTCTGGAAAAAAATCTTAGCCCTAAAATCCTGCTTTCCTCTGCCTGTTCTGTGCCTCCCTTTATATCTTATTGTTGGAGTTAAATCTCAAAGACATTTAGTTGCAGAGAAGATGCCCACTTTTATTGGATCACTGGATAAATCTTCCAGGGAACAAAGATAGAAGTCAGAAGATATAAATATTATGATGTATAATGAAATTTTATATCCACATATAATGCCTGAGAAGATGACATGGGGCTATGATCTACAACTATAGTGGTTTTTCCAGCCCAAATTAGATGCAAGTTCCTCTCCATACAACACTGAAATTCTATATAACAAAAAACATTGAAAATAAAATTTTGCTACAGTTTAACCCACTGGCACGTAGTGGAACTTTAAAGTTCTTGCTTGGTCATCAGAGAAAGCAACCAACAAAGGTTGGCAAATTATCATCTCATATTATCCTTTGGAATAAAGGGAAGAGAGAACTTTTTAAGTTGGCATGGGGGAATGCATATTCCTCAATGAGAAATAACTCACCCTCATGCCACCAACAAACTCTAGCAAACATAAAGGTAGGGTATGTTTTCCTAGAAGGGAACCATACTGATCCTCAGAAGGGAAATTTCTTAGCCAAAAATAGTCCTAAACTGATTTATTTCTGAAAAATAATCTCATTTTTGTCTTGGAACATCCAACATGTATATAAGTTATCTTCCTCCTATTTTTCCTTAAGGTAAGAAACAGTGGGGGCATTGTATGGTGGGCCATTTCCCCATTTGCAAAAAAACACCTGCTTTGATAAAAGAGGAGCAACTGTGAAGATTAGGAGCATTAAATACAAGCAATTTAAAATTTAATGAGTAACAAATGTGCTTTAACAGAAACTTTTATTATATATATATATATATATATATATATATATATATATATATATATATATATCTTATTTGATAGCAATATATTTAAATATAGTTGTTATCTTTTATATTTCTTGAAGAACTTACATTGGCAGTTTTATGTTGTAATTAAAAACCATAATGACTTAATGTGGCTCTGGAGTTAAGAAATTCAAGATGCAGGAAGCAAAGGTTTGCATACAGTTAATTCATCATGTAAACAAAATAAGCAGCAGCCAAGGGATATAGCTTAATTTTTATTAGGGTACATTTCATATTTGGCTATTATCCTCAGGCACACACAAATGGACTTGCCTTTGTCTGAAGCTGTGATTCATGGGTATGTTATTAAAATGCAGGAATCAACCATAACATATATTCCCACTATTGCTATTCATGCTGTTTGCACTTAACCCAAAGATATGATAGCACATTATCAGTAACAGAATTCTGGAACTGCAAAACTTCAATTTGAGGCAATGAAACATATCCTACTCCAACTTTGCATCATTTCAGATAAAGTGCTTGGAAAAGAAAGGTGCTATTAAAGTGGTGGGTGATTCTAGAAAATAATTCTTGAACAAACTGGCTCTTTTCCATGTCATTATTTTATGTATAATTTTTCCCAGCCTATAGTTACCTGACACTTCCCCTGAATTGCTCATCTAGTTCTTAGTTCCCTCAGGTACCTAAATCTGAGCTATCTCCCAAGATTTCAGGAAGGACTAATCTTTATCTTCAACTTTTAATCTTTCCCTCATCTTAGATATCCAATTAGGGATAAGAAGTATCTGTCCTATATCCATAATATCTTTCTTTTCTGACCCCTTTTTTCAATTCACATGGTCTTCCCCCTACTTCCCCCTTAATAGGACTATTAGAAGTCTGCTAACTTCCTCCTCTTCCAGGTTGTAATTTTCCCCCTTTACAATACATTACACTTATTTGCCAAAATAATGTTACTAATGTAAAAGTTTGACTGTATCACTCCCTCCATTCAAAAACCTTAAGTGGATCCCTATTATCTCCAGGATAAAAATATGATCTCCGTAGCTTAATATTTAAAGTCTTTCATAATCTGGCTCCAGTTGATCTTTTCAGTCTTATTTTACCTTATTCTTCTTAACCCACATTTTGTTTTAAACAAACTAACCCATTTCCTAATCCCCAAAACTCAGCATGCTATGTCACCCATGCATGGAATGCAATTCTTCCCCATCTTTACCTCTGTAATCCCTAATTCAGTTCAAGGTTGAGTTTATGTGCCATTTCCTATGAGAAACCTCTCCTAACTCATAGGAAACCTGTTAGTTCTTAATGTTAAATGTCCTCAAAATATTCTTACATACATATGTATTGTGTTCTTATTTTTAGAGACCCCAGATTGGGATGATAAAATGTACCATTGCTTTCCAGAGCCTCCACACCAAGGTGATTAAAATATACCTTCCTAGTGGAGAAGTAATGAGGTGCGACATCCAAGGATGGTGGAAAAATGGAGTCCATTTATTCCAAGGACTTTCCTCTTTTTATAATGTAACAAAAACAACACTGAGCACGTGGGACCACATAAACAACTTCTATGTAGTTTGCCACCTGGTATCTATTACTCTTCCACCTGGTATCACTTTGCTTCAATCTCAACACAGGTTGTCAGTGCCCCCTGACTTCTCAGGAAGGCTGAGAGCCCTTAGGGGCGATGGGGAGCTGAACCAGACATTGTTAGCAGGTTCCTTCTGGGCTAAAGCGTCTTATACCTTACCCAGAGTTTCCCCACTGACTGTGACTCTCTACATATATGTATGTGTGTGTGTATAACTATATTAATACATATAAGTATAATGTGTATATATATATGTGTGTGTATGTGTGTGTGTGTGCATATAAAGGTACATATTTAGAAATACATTATATACACACATATATGTATTTAAATATGTATATCTTATATATTTTTATAAAGTTGTCTTTTCACTCTAGAATGTAAATTCCTGGATGACAGGATCTGTTTCATTTGTCTCTGTTTCCCCAGTACCTAGAACATGGGTTGGCAAATAGGAGGAACTTCACAAATGCTTTTTGGACTGTCAGTGTGGATTAAGAGCTTAAGAAAAGTTTCAGATACAGCACTGAAAGACAAAGTAACTGGTTCTGAGAGCAACAGCTATTGCCACTATCCACAATCCAGAAAATTAATGCTACATGGGAAGATCTCTCAACTCCTGTGTTTCATATGTATAACAGATTAAAGAGAAGTCAGAAATATTTGGATTCATTTTTGGAAACACTATCATGAAATTCAGCTCTTAGGTTTTTAAGTACAAGTAGATTTGAACAGATCATTATTTGGACTCACTATGATATTTCTAATGTTCTTCTGTATACCTGTTATGGAAAAAGTCACAAATGAACATCATTGACAATGGAATACCGCACAAACTGTGTTAATTAAACAGTTTGCTAGAACTATTATGAAGTTGTTGATTATTTGTAAGATATAAAAATACTGTTCACAGTAAAAGTTTTGATCATAGAAATAAGTTGTTAAATCCAGACCCATAGAAATTTAGTAAGCACTGGGTGGAAAGAATGGAATACAAGACCTATCCCTGAATTATCATGTGGTTATAGATGAAGAAATTGATCCCCTTAGGGGTTTAAGTTCTAGGCCACACAAATAGTAAGGAACACTATTAGGATTTCATCTTAAGTCCTCAAAGCCCCCCAAAACTTTATTTTCCTGATAACATGTTAATCATTGCATTTCTTACAGCATTCTGCTTACCTCCCCCCATTTTTACCTACATTGTGACACCAGAAATTCCCCCATAAGCCTCCTTTTGTGAAACATATTTTTGGGAGGTTCATTCTCAGACACATGGGAACAAGGCCAATGTATTTTTGTTTTTAAGTCATTAAGTAAGCTGGAATGGCTCTAATCCAATTTTGATTTGGCTCTGCCTTTATAAATTCTGTTGTGTTATGTTGTTCTGACCTTTGTGAATTAATCTTGGTTTCATTCCTGTGTCACTAGGCCCTCACCTGTAGATCTTTCTTTTGAGGGGCAAAAGGTTCCTTTGTTACTGATACAGTATAGACTTAAATGCATTTCTTAAAAAATGTGTATGAAGGAATTCTAAATATTTAATAGAACTTTTAAATAGTCCCTAAACATTTACAAATCATGAAAAAGAGTAACTAGGAAAGGGGAAACACATTTGATTATTACATCCTTTCTAGGGAACTTCTTCAAATAAACCAAAATGAATGGTTATCAATGTAAATTTATCTGAAATAATAAAATTTCTAGTCACTTTGGGTTACTGTCCTTGATGGTGGATCATCATTAATGTTCAATCCTTTTTCTATCCCAAAGGTCTGTCCTAGGCCCTCTTTTCTGCTCTTATAAAGAGAATATAAATTCTCTCTCTTATTGATCTCAGTAGCTCATCCAGCTTTAATTATCATCACTAATCAGATAATTCTATATAGCCAGTCCTCATCTCTTTTCTGAATTCCAATCATGAATCTAACTATCCAACATTTCTACCTGGGTACTTCTATTAGGGATCTAAAGCTAAACATATTTAAAATAGAACTCACCATCTTTTCCTGTAAACCTATCCCTCTTCCTAACTTTCTTGAGTTCAGTTAAGTCTCTTCTTCTAGTATCTAAGATTTACGAACTTGGAATCATCCTCCATACTTTTCTCTCCCTTAATGTTGTACCTTCCTGCACAACCATATTCAATTTCCAAATTGTGCCCACTCAACCTCTACAATATTGATCCATATCTATACCCTTCTCTCCCTTTACAGTCATTATCCTAGTCCAAGCCATCATTTCTTGCCTGGACTACCTCAGTAGCCTCTTTATTGGTCTCCTTGCTTCTAATTTCTCTCTTAAACTGATATTCTAAAAGTGCAATTCTAAATATGTCACTTCCTGCCCCCAAAGTTCACTTTACATATAAGTTAAAATATAAATCACTGTAATATGCATTTAAGCCCCTTATAATCTGGCTCTACTCTATCCATTCAGACACTCCTTGCTACTTTTCCTCATGTACTTTATATTAATCACTTCCTATCCTGCTTTCTATCCTCATCCCTACCCCAACCTCCATGACATTCTAGCTTCCTGCCTTTGCCCAAGCCATTTCCCCTTGCCTAGAATGCTCCTTAACATTCTTCTCTTAGAATACTGGCTCATATTACATCTCAATTCAGTACATGGCTTGACTGATTCTCAGTTGATAGAGCCATTCCCCCAGAAATTACTTTGCATTTATTTTCTGTACGTAATGTATTTATTGTTCTATGTATTACTGATCTATGTATCACCCAGTAAAATGTTTCTTATGAAAGAAATTGCTTATCTTTGCATTTGTTGTTGATGTTTCATTGTTTCTGACTTTCTATGATCCCATATGGGGTCTTGGCAAACATAATGGGAGTGGTTTGCCCTTTCCTTCTCAAGCTCATTTTACAGATGAGGAAACTGAGCATGGTGAAGTGACTTGCCTGGGGTCGTTGTTCAGTCTTTAATTTTGAAGAGGACCAATGACATCAGGGGGTGATGTCTTGACTTTTGTGTAAAATGGATTTAAATAAGCCTGAGCTGCACAAAGTTGTCAAGCCTTTTCCAGAGTCATAAAGACCAAAGTCAAGATGAGTGGTGATGCACCTCATGTAGTGGATGACTTTGTTGTTTGTTTTGTTTAAATTGCCTACATGGCCATCCTCATCCACCTGTTCCACTGGGTAAGTCTTCACATGCTTGGAGTAGATACCCCCTCACTTACTGATGGGTTTAATACCAGTTGGTTACCCTCTACCTGGTTTAGCTCTTTAGGATATGGCTACTAAGCAAGCTACAAGTTCTTGGAATTAGATGTTAGAATTGGAGCGAATCAGGTGGACACCAAATGTGGAAAAAAAAAGAATCCCAAACCTTCACCCCAGAGATGCTAGTCCTCCCTAAACACCCCCACCCTTCCCCAGCTAATAAATGTTTAAAACCAGATTTGAACTCAGGTCTACCTGATTCTATGCCTGGCTCTTTATCCACTCTGCTCCCTAGTTGCCTTTTATCTTTTCATACCTAGCACTAAATCATAATAGTACTACTCACGTAGTAGGCTTTTAGTAAATATTTATTGAATTGAATTGAATCAAAGTACACTAAGCTAATTTTGAATCAATATTCAAATTAATTAAAAAAAAAAAAACCAAAGCCTTTCTGACAATTTTAAGTACAAAATATAATTCCTTTTAACAGTGAAAGCATATTAGTTTTGAAATCTGAAAAACCTATCTACACTAAAAGTAAGACCCTGGGCATGTCAAAGCCTTCTTTATCTGTAAGCAAAGAGATATTTGCATTACCTACCTCTTTGGGTGGTTTGGAGAAAAGTGCTTTGTAAACTCTATAAAGTACTACATAAATGCAAATCATCTTGGAAAGTCTTTTGTGAGTATTTTTATTTGGACAATACTGGGGTTATTTGCAAAAATGCTGGAGGATATGAATGTCAGCTTTTCTGTAAGGCCCAGAAATAACTCTAAATTTTATTTACCAATGATTTTTTAGGATTGTATCTCTGCAGGATGCAGTGTGTGTGTGTGTGTGTGTGTGTGTGTGTGTGTGTGTGTGTGTGTGTGTGTGTGCTTGCTAATCTGTTGATACTTGGGGGAATTAAAAATAAGAGATCTGACAAAAGTAAGCAGGTTTGGAGACAGAAGATAGATTTCAATCCTGGCTCCAACTTTACTAGAAAAGGGCAATCCTTTAATCTGTGAACCTTGGTATCTGCCTTTGTAAAATGATGATAAGAATAATTGGAGTATTTAACATTCAGGGCACTTCTGGGGAAAATGCTTGGTAAATCTTGAAGCACTATAGACTATGAATTATCATTATTACTAAAAAGCTGAATTTTAAGTTTCCTCCCTAAGAGCAGATAATTAAGGTTATATTTAATATACAACAAAGCAAAAACCTCAAAGAGAAAACTAGCCAAGCCCTATCAGCCCTTCTTTCTTCAAAGCTCTTGAATTTCTGTCCTTCCAGATAGCATCAATACTTTCTCCTCTGTTTATCAGCCTAGTAGTTAAAGGCTCCTCTATAGAAAATCTGGAATGAACCTTCAGGCAAAGTCTCAGCTTCATTTCCATAGCCCTTCCCAGCTGCCTGGGCAAGGGTTTCTGAAGATTTAGGGGATTTAACTCTATGTCTGCTAACTTCAGGAGCTTGGGCCTCGGTGGAATCCCTTTTAGTCTCCTCCCCTCTATATCTCAAATAGTAGTTTTGCCAGAACATATGTGCTGTTCTCAGCCACCAACCTTTCAATGAAATCAATGCAATGTTGGAAGGTACCTGGCACATTCAGCAGGAGAGCAGGTGTGTTCCACTTGGACGAACTTTTAAGACTTGGCAGCTGCCAAGCTGTTACAAGATATAATTTTGCTTTTTAGTCTTGAGTTTGTGTAGAAGGAAAAAAAAAACTAACAAGTTTTAATAGGAGTTTATGGAGTACAATTTTGGAATATTATGTCAAGAAGGTCAGAAACAATGAAAAATGCAAATTAAGAGTGAGTGAGAAAGTGAGAAAAAGAGAGTGTGTGAGAGTCAGAGAGACAGAGACAAACACTAGACACAGACACACACACACACACACACACACAGATATAAAGAGAGACCCACAAAGAGCTAGATAATAGTACAAATTATGTTTCATAGTTTTGAAAAGTGTTAGTTTTAATAGCAAAGCACCAGAGTCAAGAGTCAAGGGAATTGACTAACCCTAACTAGTTGAGAGACTGGGAAAAGTCACTTAAGTTTTTGCTCTGAAACAAAACCTATTTTACTGAAGTAATTAAATACAAGGTATCCTCAAAATTTTAGTATAGTTTTAAGCTTTATTAACTTAAATAGCTATTTTGATATTTAATGGCTTATATAGCTTTTAAGGTTTAAAACTGCACTAAGACTCTGGGGACACCCAGCATATGATCATATGCGATTCTCATCATGCTGAGAAGATCAGTCATACATTTCTTAAGGGCCTGGCTCTAAGCCCTCATGACTCACCATATTCTTGAGGTCTTTGGTTATTTGGCATATTAACAAGAGTTCTCATGGACTTCCTTTTACATATGTACAGCTCTGCTATCTTTTTAAAACTTTTTCCTGCCTAGGAATATTATACAGAAATAGAATTCTAAAGCTCAAAATGGTTTTAGAGGCCCACTGATTTCCCTTGCATTATTTTCAGATGAAACCAAGGAATAGAAGGGCTAAGTGATTTGATCAATGTCACACACATAATATGATAAAGCTGGAACTAGAACCCAAATCTTCTGTGATTTTATTTAAAACTACAAATTGTTTCTTATTTCTCCTTAACAATTTGTCACATACTATCTGTATACATCAGGTTTTTCTAAGTAGAAACAAAATATATTAAGTAGGAATTACACTGTATGAATCTGTATATAAAAAGAATCAATCCCTAAATACAATAATGATATAACTATATATTTATATGTATAGATATAAATATATATGCTTATAAGTATATGTCTGCTGTGTGTGTAAAATGCTTGTAAAAAACCTTTTCTAATTACTCTGGTCCACATTCCTTTCTCCCCATCTAAAGTACTATAGTATTCCAGCATGTACTATAGTATTTTAATATAATTCGTTTCAATTCTTCAGAATATTTGTGACTCTATCCCTATAGATATTCCTTTTACTGATACAGATTCCAACCTTCCAATCCCTTTTCACCCCCTGCACAATGAATCAAGTTATCTTCAGTAGTTCTGGTGGCTGAAAAGATTCATCCCCAATTTTCTAGTGATGGTCTCTTAACTTTACTAGCATGGTCTCTAGATGACAGACATACAATTTCTCATAGGCCTAGACTGGAGGATCTTCCAGAAAACGTGCTTCATTTGGCAGAGTCTTGATGAACCCAGAGTCCTCAAGTACTTTAGTTCTTTCTTATTTTATTAACCAGAGAAGATGTGAGCTCCTTCGGGGCAGTCAAAGCGTTTGGAGGAGGACACACTCTGCATGCACACGGACAGAGGACAACATGTCTACTGAACTCATCTGAATTGAGAGAGCAGACAAGGGAAGACCAGATCTAGAACTCTAGGTATTTTTAGAGAGTCAAGAAAAAATAACAGGGCACAAGTAAGAGTGGACCTTGGCTATTCAGAAGATGGATACTGAGAGGTATAAATCTAAAAGCATGTTTGACACTAAGAGACCCTATAAGCAGTGGCCAAAATGCACATATCTTTACAAAAAAACCTATTTCTAGCAGAGCATTGAGATCATTCCTCTATGTAGGGGTGGAATAATGGAAGCCACAGCATTAGTTATTAACTGGAGGTTAAGGCAGGAAAGTTCGTTTTCAGGATAATCAAGCATTATGTATTTGAGGACTTAGTTCAAGAGAAAATGAGATTCAGTGGCCATGGAATTTTAAGGTGGAAGCACGCAGAGTTTAGAAGACTAGGCTTCAACTCTTGCTCTACCATTTCCTGTGTGATTTGGACAAGTCATCTTACCTTCAGAGGTCTGTTTCTTCAATTGTCAAAGGAACAGTTTGGACTAAATGATCTCTAAAGTCCCTGTCAGTAAATATATGATTCTATGATTCTAAGATTAAATAGGAATAAGCAGGAACAAGTCAGTGTAGTGCCCGACCATGTCAGTGTTGAGCTGGTCATAATGACCTAGGGCTACTTAGCTTCATTTCCAAGTCTAGAGACAGGTTCAATCCTAGAATCCAATAAAATAGTAGTTACTGATTGGGGTTAAGTGGCCCTAAATACAATAAGGAAGCCAGGTGAGGTCACCAGAGGCTAGGTCTGTCCCTTAATTGTCCAGCACTGCAACAGAGCCTCACTAAGAGCTGGGATCATAGAAAGGATTCAATCATTCTCAAGAGATTACCTGTTAGTATTGACCTCAGATATCATTCTTTTTAAGGGATTCTGTTGTCCAAGACAGTTATATTAGCACATTGCTATAATTATGCCTACAACAAGCAGGCATAATTTTAAACATAGTATATTCTCATACTATGTAAATCTGTAAATATAAATGTCTATATCACTTAACTGTAGTTGAGGAAGAAGCTAGAGTATTCAAAGACAACAGATAAGGTAATGAGATCAACAAATGAGAATTAAAAATCATCAGTAATTTATCTTGAAAGAATAGGAAAAAAAGTGTACATTCAAACATAAAAACTCTCTCTCTCTTAAATATTTACCTCTTGTGGAGTTAGAGATCTCTTTTCTTCTTCAATTTGTTTAGTGGAGAAATAGGAAGAAGATTCTTGTACTATCTCTGATGACTTATATTGTTCTAGGATTAAAAACACAGAAATGTGATATGCAGATATCTAGGCAGTGACCTATGGAAATAATATGATCAGAGAAGGATTAGATAAAACAGATTTTACTAATGTGGCTGACAGTCTCTTTTGTTAATGACTATTTTATCAGTTTTGTGTGTATGTGTGTGTATATACATATCCATACAAACAAAATAAAAAAAAGATATAAATATATGTATGCAAATAGACATATATGTAGGCATATGCACATATAATACACTTTTATAATAGTATAATATAATGTACTAGCCAATAAATAAAAGTACAAATTATAAAAGATTCATGTTTACAAATGATGACCTTTAATCAGATTTTTCTCTACCATAACCATAGATCGATCCATAACTGGGCACCCTATAAGCAGTGGTGGTTGAGTTGGATCTTGGAGGAAAAAAGATTCTTTGAGATGAAAGTTGGGGAAAGAAGGCATTCCACATACTGCCAGTGCAAAGGAGTAGAGAAAAGTAGTGGAATATCACATATGAGGAGCAGAGGGGCTGGTTCTTCTAGGTCACATAGTAAGAGAGAAAGAATAATCTATTATGAAACTGGAAAAATAGACTGGCCTGAGATGCTTGATTCAATAACATGGGATCTCTAGTCCTAAATATTGTTGTTTGTAAGAAGTAGATATGGGGTAACAAAATAACAAACCACTTCAGTATCTTTGCCAAGAAAACCCTAAATGGGGTCATGAAGAGTTGGACATGACCAAAATGACCAAACAACAACAATAAGAGTTGTGTTCCAGGCACTGAACTACCAATATTAACTCAGGCCTACTACCCTATTTACTGCATCACTCAGATGTCTTTAAAAACACTTGGAGGAATGGGTTGAAATCAAAAAGAGACAAATTTATGACTAGCTTTTGTAAAGCAATTTGAAGATTTCAAATATTATCTCCTGTTATCATCATAATAATGCTAGGGGATAGAAGTGATATTTTCAAGCCCACATTGCAGATAAAGAAACTGAGGTAAAGAAATATTAAGTGATTTGATCATTTGTGTCAAAAGCCAAATTTAAACTCAGGTTTTTTTGAGCCCAGATTGAACATTGATTACTGGGATACCTCGCTACCTATATTATGAACTAACTAAACTTTTGACAAGTAGAGGAGAACCTAACAGCAATTTAAAAAGCTACTTGTTTTTCAGGGAAAGATAATTCGGAGTCCTAAACCAGATGATTTAAAAACAGACTTTTAATACAACCCATCAGTATTGGGTTGGGAACTATCAGAATGACATTTGATTTGGGATCTCTCAATTTTAGGGTTTGAAGAGTACATCCAAATCCTAAGATTATATATCATCCAATTACTAACAAAGAATATTCGGGATAGAAGGGCCCTTAAAGAATTTCTAATCCAACTTGTTCATTCTACACATGAAAGCTGAGGTTTCAGAATGCTGCAAGTGATAGAACAGAATCTCACAATTAGTCAATGACAGAGAAGAACTGAGCCTAGAACTTAGATCTCCTCTTTCTTAATTTAGTGTTTTTTTTTTTTTTACACTGTCATATTCTTTGGTGAATCAATGGTTACTTTGATATTAGATTAATTCACTTCCCTTGTGAGAAGGGTTGTTTTTAAGTTCCTTTTTTTCTTTTCAAGTCCAATTTATATTAATGTCAGTTTTATTTTCCACCTTTGGAGATCTGATAATCAGTCCACAGCTGTCAAAAAGTCAGATACAGAAGTTCTGGATGATCTTACATTTTCCAAAATAAAGTCTTCCTCTCCATTTATTTGGGGAAATGAAACAATCTATTGTGGAGGAGAGAGTATTTTTGTTTTAACATATAAAAGGTTGAGACTGACACCTACAACATTACAAAGTGGGAGTCACAGAGCTTGGATATCTTAGGTACCCGAGAACTGAGGAGACATTGTGGGAAGCTGAGAGTTGCCAAAATTGTGTGAAGCAAGTTGGTGGGGAAAGGGGGAGGAGGAAGAAGATTGATAACTGGAGGGGGGCTGTGTGTGATTACATACAGTAAGGCTGATATTACCCAATCTCAGAGCACAATAGATTTCTAATGTGTTAGTAATCCTATTTTTTTTTTCTTTCATAGAGGGGAAAGCATAAAATAAATGGACCCCTCAATTTAATTATTTACACATCCAGATTACATAGAAAAGAATGACCATTTCTCTGGATCTCAGTTTTGTTATCTGTAAAATTAGAGTATTGGACTAGATCACCTCTTGGTCCTTTCCAACACTACATCTCTGATCCTATGATCAGCTCAGTAAATTAAACAGTAGAAAATGATAAAAATCTTAGACCATCAGTTATACCCACATTAGTATATCAGGAAAAGAGCATAAAACTTACTTTCACCAGCCACATAATTAGCTGGAAAATAACCTTGTTGTCCATTTGTGAGGCTGCCAAACCACCAGTTATCATTATCTTTGTACAACACTTGGATAATGTCACTTCGATGGATGGTTAGCTCATCTGATCGATGCGCTGTGTAGTCATAAAGAGCCACTACCTAAAAGAGAGATAAGACCACCACAGCTTTATCACAACTGTGCCACAGAGAAAAACCCCCAACATTCACTTCCTCTTGCAGAAAGGCAGCTGAAACCAAAGCTGCACTTTGGTAAGGCTGAGGCTGTCTCAAGGTTTGCTAATGGGATCAGGGGTGGTGGGAACTGCAGCAGGAGAAGCAAGATAAAGGACTGTGGGATTGAGAAATGGTTAAGAGCATTCAATACACTAAGATTAGCTTCAAAACAGCAGATGTTAGTTGTTTCAAGCAATTTGCTTGGGAAGGTGATGGGGAGGGAAAAAAACTCATGCATTCACTTTCTTAGAATTATATCACCACCTTTAGATCCAGTTCTATCCTTGTGTGGAGCAGATGTGTTTGAATAAATTCTTTGACACTTTGACAGTTTTGCTAAAAGGAACCCCCTCCTCCCCCCAATAGAAAACTTGATTGTAAAGCTTTATTTTAAATTGCTTGGTTTACTATTAATGCCTCTGTCATAGAAAAAAAATTCTGTATAAATATTCGCATGTTGAATGTCTATATAATAAAGTTTTTATTTGTTCTATGAAAACCTTCCATCAGGTAGAAATTTAAGATGAAAAAGAAAAACACCTTTGATTGGGATCCCTTATTGCATTTATAGGAATTATGATTTTTGGTAACTATTTGGTTTATGCAAACCTACATTACTGAAACTCCCTACCCTATTGAGAAGCTATAAAGGATGATGGAAGATCTCAATAAATGTATAAAACATGTGATCTATTATAGTAAACAATATCTACACTTTTTCTTCTGCTTTTCACGGGATTTGAAAATTATTAAATCTGTACTTACTAAAGGAAACATAGATTTCAAATCCATGCTTTTACAGGAACAAGGTCAACATTTAACAGATACTTATCAAGAATTTATTGTATTCCTAGAATTATGTTAGATACTGTGGTGGCTCCAAAAAAAATTAACACATATCCTGTTTTGAAGGAATTTATTCCAAGAAACTAAATAAGATCTTTCAGTTCTCATACATTTGACTAGGATGTCACAAAGACATTTATATAAAAACTGATGAACCCAACCCTTTTCCCCCTAAAATGTTCCTCATATTTCATCTACTCTTAACACTGACCATTATTATTTCACTTTATGTTGGAAGTTTATGACTTGTTTAGCATTTGGACACATTTAGAAATTGGGGAACATTTAGGGAAGCTTCTATTTTTCAATTCAATTCAGAGGATCATAGATTTAGATTTGAAAGGAACTCTGAGGTTATCTAGTTGAACCACCTTATTTTAGAGAGATTAGATTAGAGAGAGAGAGATTAAGTGACTTACATGATCAGACAATAAATATCAGAGACACTATTTGAATTCAAGATTTCTGAGTTCCTTAATCACTCTGCCAAGTTACTTTTATGTTAGCTCTGAAGATCTAAGATATCTGTAAAATATACAATTAGAATTGCATTGTTGTTGCTTAGTTATTCCAATTGTGTCTGACTCTCTGTGATCTGGATTTTTGGCAAAGATGCTAGAATGGTTTGCTGTTTCCTTCTCCAATCCATTTCACAGACTTGCGTAGGGTCACAGGGTTAGGATATATATATATATATATATTAAAAAATTTAATAGCTTTTTATTTACAAGTTATATGCATGGGTAATTTTACAGCATTGACAACGGCCAAACCTTTTGTTTCAATTTTTCCCCTCCTTCCTCCCACCCCCTCCCCTAGATGGCAGGATGACCAATATATGTTAAATATATTAAAGTATAAATTAAATACAAAATAAGTATACATGTCCAAACTGTTATTTTGCTGTACAAAAAGAATCGGACTCTCGAATATTGTACAATTAGCCTGTGAAGGAAATAAAAACTGCAGGCAGACAAAAATATAGGGATTAGGAATTCAATGTAATGGTTCTTAGTCATCTCCCAGAGTTTTTTCGCTGGGTGTAGCTGGTTCAGTTCATTACTGCTCCATTAGAACTGATTTGGTTCATCTCATTGCTGAAGATGGCCAGGTCCATCAGAATTTATCATCATATAGTATTGTTGTTGAAATATACAATGACCTCCTGGTTCTGCTCATTTCATTCAGCATCAGTTCATGTAAATCTCTCCAGGCCTTTCTGAAATCAGGGCTAGGATGTATTTGAGGCCAGATTTAAGCTCAAAAAAATGACTCTTCCTGATTCCCAGCCCAGTGCTCTATCCATTAAAATATCTAGCAGCCCATATAACTGTATATAGTCAAATACAATTATAGGAAAATATTTAATATAGCTTCATAAGGCAATTATCAGAATCATACAAAAATAAATTCTTCTAAACTATACTGTTCTAATAGACTGGAAGGCTCAATTCCCCATTTTCCTATGGATTTCTTAGATTTATTAACACTCAGGCTTCCAGAAAAGTTTTGGTAAAAGGTAGTATGGTGTAGAGTAAAGAGGTCTGAACAAGGTAGCACTTGGGTTTGAATATTAACTCCAATATTTGCTAGTTAAAATGGGCAAAGAATATAGTCTCTCTGAATTTGTTTCCTTAGGTATAAAATGGTCATATTAATGGCTACTATGCTTTCCTCACAGAAAAGCATGTTGTGGGGATCAAATGAAATTATAAGAAGTATCATATAAAGCTATTATTAAACATCAGCTATTATTACTGAGCTCTTGATTCTCCTCTCCCCAGTGTTATTGCTTCTGAAGCAAGTTTAAAAATAGGAATCCAATCAAAATTTGACAAAGGTCCTTAATTCTTTGTCTTTTCTTTCCAAGTATTACTTTCCCCACAATATATATATATAGTATGATTGCTATGTATCTTACTTTCACATGGCCTTAAGGCAGGAAATGCTTGGAAAAATAACAATATCTACAGCAATACTTGTTAGAATAATTACATCAATTTAGTACTTTAAAGCTTTTCTATTAACAATCCTATAAAATAAGTATAAGCATTCTAACTAATGAGAACATGGAAGCACAATGATTTGTTCATGATCATACAAAGAGGAAGGAAGGATGTAATGTAGGGGTCAAATCTGGGTCTCTGGCTCCATGCTTAGCATTCCTTCTATGCTATCCTACAAACGCAGAAAAGCTCAGTTAACTTTAACTTTTAGGGAATATTCTGGATATCTAGGATTTATGTGTAGTTTATGGTTTTATCAGTTTTGGTTAGAATTCTTCTAAAAAAATTCATATATCTTTCACTTCTTAACTAGAATGTCTTTTCTTGAGGATTCAGTAATTATTATAAAAACCAATTATTTAATTGTGTTGATAATTATTTCAGAAAGTTTACCCCTACTCTAAATGGTCTGATTGGTATTCTTTTTTGGATCTTGCATTTGTTTTTTATATTAAATTTTTTTCTTTCCTCAGTGTCAATTCTCAATACTGACAATATAGCAAGATATGTTTGAAACTTCAAAAAATAGATGATTGATCAAATAGAAAATGTTGATTAATAGATATCCATCTGGAGAGACAGAATTTGCAGAATATTGTAGGGCTCTGTCTGTGCTCTATTCAATATTTTTATTAATAACTTAGATGATTAAGTAATAAATAACAAGCTTGTTTACAGCTAGTATGTTGTATGACCTAGTTCATTTCTTTTGTGATCTCTGCTCTCCCTTGTTGGATTTTGAATTCTTTTAATCAAGTGAAATATGTAACTTTCAATTCTCTATTCATTTATAATATGGTTATAATAATATAATATGTTTTGCTATTAATTCTATTTTGTAATTGAGGAAACTGAGGAAGACAGAGATTAAATAGCTAATAAGTGTCTGAGGTTGGATTTGAATTCCAGTCTTCTTGACGTCAGGCCCTAATGCACCACTTGGTTTCCTCTTATACAAATAAGCACTACATCAGCAAATTCATTTAGGTGGTGTTATAATTTTTAACATATTTAACATATTGGTGAATTTAACTATAGAAAAGCACAACATTCCTCCCTCCAATCTCTCTTTCAATCTCTCTCTCTCTCTCTCTCTGTATTCTTTCAATCCTGCAAAGTTGTATACTTTCTGAAAGTTTTTTAGTTGGATAACTCTTAGATATTTCAAGAATTTTAAATAGAATTTTTCTTTCCACAACCTTCATCATGAGTACTGGGTTGAAGTACAAAAATGAGGAGACCCAATTTTCTATGCTGTTAATTAAATATATTATCTTAGGATTATGTTTTTTTCTTTAAATTGCTGATGCTCTTTGGTTTTCTAAGTAAATTATAATATCTTCAAAAAGTTGTTGTGATTCATTTTTTTTTCAGTTGTGACTAGTTTGTGACCCTATTTGGGTTTCTTTTGGCAAAAATACTGGAGTGGTTTGCCATTTTTTCCCCTAACTCTTTTTACAGATGAGGAACTGAGGCAAACAAGATTAAGTAACTTCCCCAGGGTAAAACAGCTAGTAAATGTCTGAGGCCAGATTTGAACTCAGGAAAATGAGTTTGGTACTCTATCCACTGTACCACCTAGCTGTTCTGATATATGCAGCTAGGGCTATTTTTGTTTCCTCTTTACTTATGTTTATCTGATACTATGTCAATAATAGATTAATATCCTTGCTTTTCCTCTGAATTCAACAGTAAAGTTTCCAGAATTTCTTCATTGCAAATAATGCTTATTCAGTTTCATATATACTGTTTGCTTTTCAAACAAACATTTATAGAGGGACTATTATGTGCAAGATGCTGTTCTAGGTAGGGGAAATACAAAAACAGAAACTGAACGATACATGTCCTAACTAAAGAAGTTTATATTCTCACAAGTAGAAAACATGTACAAATATATACATGCCTACATATATATATATATATATATATATATATATATATATATATATTATATATATATATATATATATATATATATATATATATATATATATATATATATTGCTATAATATAATCTGGAGAGAAGTGGGGAAGGTACTAGCAGCTAAAGGATCCAGAAAAAAGCTTCATGAATAAGGCATGCATTTGAGCTCAGGTTTAAGGGAAACTGTTAAAGGGCTTTCCATATGCTCTTTTAAAAATGGATTAAATTCACATTTAAAATTATTAAAGCTGGTTTTATATTTTTTTCATTAGAGTCTTAAGTGGTTTTTTTTTAAATTAGGATTATTTTGGGGGCCATTTTGCCTGTCTTTTACCCTTGTTATTTGTTTTGCTTAATTTATTTTGATAAGATAGCTTTCTTTGTCCCTCTCCCACTGTCAACCCATTCCTTAGTTTTGGCAATTTAAAAGTTTTACTTATTCCCTTTTTTTAAAAATCAATTCTTCCCCCCTCCTCTTTTCCCCCTTCCTGTTCAAATAAATTATATTCCCTTCCTCTTCTTTCTTTCAACTTCCTTTATTAGTGTTTTCCTTTTTCTATACTGTTTCCCAAAGAATTTGTTTACCTTATTCTCTTCATCAACAATTATTTTCAATTTCTAATTTGAACTTTTAGTCCTTCATTAAAAATCTGCATGACAGATGTTCTTTGTGCCAAATTTGAGTTCTGACATTTAACCAATTTCTACATTATTGCCTTGGTAGAACTCTGCCTTTAAATTTTCTTGTCTTTCCTTTGCTACCTTTCTCCTTTAGTACTTCTTCTCTTCAAGAAACTATCAAACTTATTTCCTTTAATCTGGTCATACCACATGTTTCTCTCCTCCCCCCATCCTTCATTGTACCTTTTCCATTTATCTCTCTTCTCATTCTGGAATTTTATGCAATAAAATACAGTGATTTACCCATTAGAGGAGTTGTGGGGTGCATACCATATCTCATTCCCAATTTTCCAATATAATTTGTCCTATTGTTTTACATTTTGTCTTTATGTTTATTCCTTAGTGTACTTAGAAAATTGCTTAATGGTTCCATTCCTTCTACACCTTTTAAAAATCAGATGGACAAGTTAGTTTTTCTTTTTTTTCCTTTATTATTTAAGATAATCTCTAGAAATGAGGTATCCTCCCCCATCCCAAGAGTTTTATTTATTTACCCTTCGTTTTCGGATTTCTGCTGTTTGGGATTTTTTCAAGTAAAATATTCTGCTCATTTTTCTTCTTTAATGGCTCAAATGCTTCATTTTTATTCAATGCCCATTTTTTTCCCTAGTGATGATCATGTTTATGTTACAAGGTGTGTTATTTGAGGTTATATATTGAGTATTTTTGTTTTTCCGAATATAACATTCCATTTCCTTCTGTGACTCCAAGTGGATTGCATAACAGTTTTGTGTTATTTGAATGTCCTGTTGTTTAAGGGTCTTCTAGCTATTTGCATAATTTGCTGCTTTTCACTGGAATTGTTAAATTCTTCTGTCTTGAAGTTTGAGGTATAGATCTTTTTTCTGAAGCCAATATATATATATATTCTTTTGATTGGTGCTTTTGAGTTCTGCATTCAGAAGTTTAGGGAAGCTTCTTGCATTATTTCCTTCATTATGGTGTCAATTTGTTTTTACTTATTTTATTCTGGGAGATTTGTGATCCAAATGTTTCTATGAATCCTTTCTTTAAGATCAATTTTATTTTTAATCTGTATTGAGATAAATTTTTTTTTGGCATGATTGCCTTTTATCTCTCTTCTTCAATCAATTGAAATTGTTAATTGAAAAATTAAAATAATATTTGACCATGTAAGTGCATGATAGAAGTTGGTGGTACAGTGGATAGAGCACTAGCCCTGAAGTCAGGAAGACCTGAGTTCAAATTTGGCTTCAGACACTTAACACTGCCTAGATGTGTGACCCTAAGCAAGTCACTTAACACCAACTGCCTCAGCAAAAAATAAAAATTAAAAAAATAAAATCTTTGTACTTCTTGAATATATCATACTTTCTTAAATAATAGTGTTTAATTGAATTGACTTAAATCATCATTTAATAAATATGTAATACTATTTCTGGTCTTGGAAATGAACTGCTTCTGTCCATTTAATCACATAAATATTTACCTTTTAGGATATTTATCTTTTTTTTTCTTACCTGTTTTTCTATTACTTTTAAAAGCAAAATGTCATCAAGACTATACATGAATTATTTGCTTAGAGAATTCTATCATGAATTTCCATGGTCAAAATTATTTTAATTTTTCAATTAACAATTTCAATTTTATAGAAATTAAATATGGATTAAAAAGTCAATTGAGACCACAAGTTTTAATTTTCAGTCTAAATAATGATAATACTTGGCATTTACTTAATGCTTTGATGTTTGAAAAGGGCTTTACATATATTTTCTTTTTTGAGTATCTCAATACAATTGTGAGATGGGCACTACAGATATTACTACGCCCAATTTACAGATGAGGAAACTGAAGCTAAAAGAGGTTAAGTGAGAGACAGGATTCAAACAAATGTTTTCCTGATTATTACGGCAAGACCGATATAAAATCTGGATCATTTGGGTTAAGATTGTTGTCTTTATGTATTATAGGCAGAAAAAGAAAAAATTCCAATTCATATGCCAAAAGGCATAACCCTTTATGCCTTTTAGAAACCTGGCAAACTTCCTTTTGAATTGAAGAGATGATTGTATTCTAAGCTTCTGCGCTACAGTCTGTGGTGAACAAACTTAATGGTAAACAAAATTAAAAGGGAATTAATTTGAACATTTTATAAAAAATTCAATCATAAGTCTAGAAATATTATCTTACTTTATAGATATATCAGACCTTTATTACAACCGATCATCATGTTTTGAATAATTATAACTTCAGGTAGTACAAATCTGACTCCATGCAAACATTTCATAAGATCCATTATTCATACTAATTGGGACCTGTCTTGTATTGAGATGACCCAGTTTAATATTTGTGTGTGTGTGTGTGTATGCACAACATTTAGATGAATTAATTTAATAATAAATTTTGACTTGAGTTGGCTAAAGAGAAGAAAAAACACCTATAAAAATGAAATTTTATTACATCCCAAAGTTATCTTTATTCGTGATTCATGATTTAGTTGTAGGGAAGTTGGTTATATTTCTATCTGACAAACAAAAAGAATGTAAAGGCTTGTTTCTAGTAATAGGTAGCAAAAATATATTACATGCTATATCTATGGATTTTTTTTTCTGGATCTGTGATCTCATTTTTGTTAAATCTGAAGATTCCTACCTTACAGATCAGTAATTCCTCTATCACTTAATATACTAAAGTCTTACAGAGCTGCCTATGGCAGAGCTTATACTTAGGCTTTCCTGAACTATAACACCTCACTTCTACTAATCATTCTGGGTCACATTTATCTCTTCCATGAATATTGATCATAAAATTTGCAAATTATTATATTTCTGACCAGATCTATCATTTCATTAGTGCAAGGAGTCCTTTCTTCCATTATAAATCTTCTTTGCAACTTCAATTTTTTTTAGAGCAGTAGCTTCCAACTTTTTTGATCCCCAAGCCCCAGATGTTCTCAGCTCAATAAATTCTAGAGGTATCCCAACAGATGCACATAAAAAAATAAAACAGATTAATTTTTTATAAAGAAAAGTTACCTCCTTCCTGGGAATAGACATACTTGAGTTGGGAACTTCTGTTTTAGAGAGCTAATGGGGCACTGAGGAGTTAAGTGACTGATAAGAACACAAATTTAGAATGTGGCAGAGGTAGGACTTGAAATCAGGTCTTTCAATCTCCAAGCACAATTCTCTATTACTATGCTACACTGTCTTTCAAAATAACTTCCCTTCAAAAAACAACCACTAAAACAAAAAAAAAATTAAAACAAACCAACCAACCAACCACCAACCACTACCACCACCCTATCCTACTCTCCATTCCCTAAAAAATAAGGTCAAATGAGAGCAAATAATTTGAAAGATGAAGATTTGTTCAATACTTACTGTCTCTGGACCTGGCAATGAACTATCTGTTCTTATTCTTTTAGGTAATAATATTGAAGAATCATCATTCTAGATGGAAAAAAAACATTTAATTAATTTATTACTTAGCAAAATATGTAAATCTAAATAATGTAGTTTTTTTTTACATAAAACTAATAAAGATGGTAACATATAGCAGAAAGAACATTTAACTAGGAATCAGAAATCTAGGACATAGTCCTGTCTATGACAGTGGCTGTTATGACATTAGGTATATTAATTCATCTCTTAAATTCTCAGTTTCCTCACCCATAAAATGAAGGGATTGAACTAAAGAGATTCACTACATGTACTCTCTAGAACTAAATATGTTTTTTTTTTTAAGATCTTTAAGAATGTTTTTACATTTAAAAGTCTGTGTATTTGTCTATAAAGAACTATAATGTCTAGCAAAGCAAATTCTAAATAATAAGTATTGGATAAGAAAGAATCTATCTCATTGATGATTCTGGTGTGATTAGACATTACCACTGATTTTGCAAAGGAACGTCTTCTCATAAAGATAACAGATTTTGATAAGAAAATAAAGATTTTCTTTAAAAATTATAATCCACAATTCACGTGTGGATTGTAATGTGTCAAATAATCACCTTGAAAATGCTGTAGGGAACATTGGTGGCTTTATTTTGAACTTGATTTGAACTCTAGACTTTGATTACAAGGGTGCTTTTATAAAGTAAAGGCTCATTTTCCAACTTATGATTAGCACTGATTCAATCATTTGATTCCTGCACTTCTCACTCATCTACTTTACTGCAGGGAATCATCATTATTTTAATAAAACTAGACCTCAAAAAACCCAAAATATACATTCTTCACAGATATTTCTAAAGCATTTGCAGCAAATCAAACAGCTAAACTACAAATTTATGAGACTATCTGGCAGGGTTTTATACAGTAGGTTAGAGCAGATTTAGAAGAGGGAAAAATAAAAGCACATACTTTTATTCAGAGATATCTTCCTTTAAAAGAACAGAATTCTAAAACATCAATTAAACCAAACCTTCTGTCTTTTCATGGCCTAGTATGTGGAACTATTTTTACAGTAATTCTTTGTGAATGAGATATAAAACATGAGCCAAAATTACATCTTGAGAAGATAATATATTTTAAATATAAGGAAGAGATCTGTTCTTTATTCCTCCTCATTTTAGCTTCATTCGATTGATAGGATTGATATCCAGCAACTCACTATACTAAGACTTGAGAAATCATATATATGTGTGTGTGTGTGTGTGTGTGTGTGTGTGTCTGTATAAAAGCTTTTGATTTTCAAAACATATGCATAGATAATTTTTCAACATTGACCCTTGCAAAACCTTGCAAATTGTCCAAGTTTCCCCTCTTCTCCCCCTCTCCTAGATGGCAAATAATTCAATATATGTTAAACATGTTAACAAATATATGCTAAATCCAATATATATATATATATATATATATATATATATATATATGTATATTGTTGCACAATATATGTATATTGCTTGCTGCACAAGAAAAATCATATCAAAAAGGAAACAATTGAGAAAAAAAACAAAATGCAAGCAAATAACAACAAAAAAGAGTAAAAATCTTGTTGTGATCCACACTTAGTTCCCACAGTTGTCTCTCTGTGTGTAGATGGCTTTCTTCATCACTAGACCAATGGAATTGGCCTCAATCATCTCATTGTCGAAAAGATATCAGAATTGATCTTCATATAATCTTGTTGTTGCCATGTACAATGATCTCCTGCTTCTGCTCATTTCACTTAGCATTAATTCATATAAGTCTCTCCAAGTCTTTTTGAAATCATCCTGCTGATTGTTTCTTATAGAACAATAATATTCCATAACATCCACATACCATAACTTATTCAGTCATTCTTCAATTGATGGGCATCCACTCAAGTTTCCAGTTTCTAGCCACTACGAAAAGGGCTGCCACAAACATTTTTGCACATGTGGGTCCCTTTCCCTCTTTTATGATCTCTTTGGGATATAAGCCCAATAGAAACATTGCTGGGTTAAAGGATATGCATATCAAATATATTTTTAAAAAAATGATTATTGTTATCTATGAAACATGTTACTGCTTACACTACAATGAGAAGTTATATAGTATTTTCAAGATGTTCCTAAATCTTAGATCCAGTTGACAGTTTGTTTTCCAATAAAGTAGGTTGAGTGAAAGCCTGAATATATTCATTGTTTCTGATCTAGTATAACTCTCTACATATTTAATTGTAGAAGTCAGAAAATATGATCTCCCAAGTAACAAGTAACACTGCACCAGAGGGGCATTTGTAAGAATTGACTTATTCTTAAAATAGCAATTCGATCACTGTAAGTACTTCAGGAAACCTTGGTGGAATTGATTCCAACCAAGTTAATTATTAAGACTGATATGACTACAAGTTAGAAAACTTGACTACATATTTTTCCAATGAAAATAAATTTTTACTTTTGAAGCCATTTTGTATATATATAACATACATGTCACACAAAATGCATATTAATATGTCATTATAATTGGAGAAGGATAAGTGATATCCCATATTAAAAAAAAAAAGAAGAAGAAAAAGTCTACAAACTATAGTTCACTAAGCTTAATTTTGATTCCTGAGATGATTTTAGGATAGATCATTAAAAAGATATCTAAAAAGGAAGGAAGTGGTTACAAAGGTCCATCATGATAGAGTCAAGAAACGCATTATACCAGAAGAGCTTTTCATTTTCTTTTTCAGTTAAGATTACTGTAAGTAGACGAAGTGAATGCTGTGTGGATACGGTTGCCTAGGTTTTAGCAAAGCTTTTGATAAGGTGTCTCATACTATTTTTGTAAAGAAGATGGAGAGATATAGACTAGTAATACAATTAGATGGATTCAGACAATTTGGACGGCTAAAGTTAAAACTAGTTGTTAATACTTCAATGTAAATAGGAGTCCTATACTCCAAGTTAGCAATGTGTTGTGGATCCAAAAATATTAAAGTGATTGGGGGGGGGGAAGGGAAGAACAATAATAGGGGAATATATGCCAGGTATATGAAGATGATGGTTCTACTGTAATTTGTTCTTGTTAAGATCTTGCCTGGAGTTCTGGGTGCCATAGTTCAGAAAGAATATTGACAAGTTGCCTAGAGTAGGGCAGTAGTAGTGAAAGGCATTGGGTTTATTATATATAAAGAAATGGACAAATTTAAATTGGAAAGGGGAGTACTGAGGATTTACATGATAGTTATTTTCAAGTATCTGAAAGGCTTTTATGTGGTGGAGAAATGAAGACTTGTTCTGTATGGTTCCAGTGGAACAATGGGGAAAAGTTTAAAAGAGGCTAATTTGGGCTTGATGTCAGAAAAAAAAAATCTCGACTCCTTTCAGTTGTTTTTCTTAAACTATATTTCTCATGCTCACCTTTTTTCACCTTTGTATTAAAGTTACCTTGGGTAACAATGGGAATAAGCATGCTTTTTAAAAGTAAAGTTTTATTTTTTTCTGATTATTAAACATATATTTTTTCTTCCTCTTTTCCCAGTTCATCTGCAGGCCATCCTCCACCCCCAAATAAAAAGTAAAGAAACAAAACCTTGTAATAAATATACATACAAAAACACTGATACTTTTCCAAAAGCCATATTCTGTATATTTAGGGCATCACTTCTTTGTTAGAAGGTAGGTAGAATTCTTTATCATTGGTCCTATGGAATCAAGTTTGATTATATAGTTGATGAGAGTTCCTATGTCTTACAAAATTGTTCTTTTTTTTTTTTTCAATTTTATCTCAACATAAATTATTCTCTGGGTTTTGCTCATTTTACTCTATAAAGACCTTCCTTAAATTTCTTTGAAACCACCTCTTTTATTGTTGAGTAAGAAAACTTTTGAAAATGATATTCCATAGTGGATGACATCTTTCTCATCTTTCCATCTCACAATTGCCTGAAAAGTATAGAGAATGTAAATAACTAGTAATATTAATAATTAAAAACCCTTTGACTCAATAAACAGAATGGTAAATTATAGTGAATTTAAAAATAAGGAGTCTCCCATCTATACATCAATATCATTTAATATTCCAATATAACAACAGAAGAAAATCAATAAACAGAATGGTGCATCATAGAATCTTTTAAAATAAGGGATCTCCCATTCACACATCAATATTATTCAGTATTCCAATATAACAACAGAAGAAAATCTATTTAATAACCCTTAGATGATAAATATGAGACCTAAACTAAGGAAAATGTCACTTTTTTGGGGGAGGAAATCCAACACAGAGCTCAAATTAGCAAGATCAATTACCTGTTGATAGTAAGAACCTCCAAATATGTTTTGATTGCAACATTCCAAAGACAGTGAAGAAACTTTTTGAAGAAATCTGTAATCACTCAGAGGAGTTTGGCCTATTCATTCATTTAGGAAAGAGCAAATAAATGAGGAATGTATATTGCCTAGATTTCTTTTTTTTTTAAATTTCAATAGCTTTTTATTTACAAGTTATATGCAGGGATCATTTTACAGCATTGACAATTGCCAAGCCTTTTGTTCCAATTTTTCCCCTCCTTCCCCCCACCCTCTCCCCAGATGGCAGGATGACCAATACATGTTAAATATGTTAAAGTATAAGTTAAATACAATATATGTATACATGTCCAAACTGTTATTTTGCTGTACAAAGAGAATTTGACTCTGAAATATTGTACAATTAGCCTGTGAAGGAAATCAAAAATGCAGGCGGGCAAAAATATAGGGATGGGGAATTCTATGTAATGGTTCTTAGTCATCTCCCAGAGTTCTTTCACTAGGTATAGCTGGTTCAGTTCATTACTGCTTCATTGTAACTGATTTGGTTCCTCTCATTGCTGAAGATGGCCAGGTCTATCAGAATTGATCATCATATAATACTGTTATTGAAATACACAATAATCTTCTGGTCCTGCTCATTTCACTCAGCATCAGATCATATAAGTCTCTCCAGGCCTTTCTGAAATCATTCTGTTGGCATTTCTTACCTAACAATAATATTCCATAATATTCATATACCACAGTTTATTCAGCCATTCTCCAACTGATGGGCATCCACTCAGTTTCCAGTTTCTATATTGCCTAGATTTCAACTTTTATTTAAATGGATTCATTGTAGAACTTGTTCTAAAATGTTGTTTAGAACTTGTTTGTTTGGTTTAGACAATATAGGTGGACCCTGAGCTGGGTTGGAGTTGAAAACAAAGAGGAGAGCAGATTGGATTGCTTTGGGGAAATTTCAAAGCATTTACACCGACTCCACAATTTACATAAGAGTAAAGGTGTAAATGTTAATATTTTTCAATACATTATGTGAGGATCAACTGATGGAGGTGCCTCTTTTCAACAATGAGGTGATTCAGATCAATTCCAATAGACTTGTGACAAAGAATATGGGGACTGAATGTGGCCCACAACATAGGAGTTTCACCTTTTTTGTTGTTTTCTTGCTTTTTTTCCCTCATTTTTTCCTCCATTTTCATCTGATTTTTCTTGTGTAGCAAGATAAATGTGAAAATATGTTTAAAAGAATTATACATGTTTAGTATATTGGATTACTTGCTGTCTAGGAGAAGGGAATGAAGGGGAGAGAGGGAGAAAAATTTGGAACACAAGCTGAAAACTATCTTTGCATGTATTTTGAAAAAAAAAAGCTATTATCAAAATAGTTTTCAATACATTTACTACATAGACAGTAACAGAAAGATGCATGAACTTAATAGCAAGGAAGAATTGCGTAACAGGAACAAAAGATATTATGAAAGAATTATATGAAAGAAAAAGATGAATGTTCATATGGTGAGGCTGAGGGATAACAAGTGAACAGGTAGAGCTCCTTGGATATTTTAGTGACATCTGAAGAAATGGAAAAAAGTCTCTAGCACATTAAGTTGATATCCTTTGGTGACTTTTTAGAAAACATGGACATGAAGAGTAGGTATGGCTAGTTTAAGATCTGCAGCATTGGAATAACTACTAAATTGATGAGATGAAAGAGCCATTTGAGTCTTTTGTGTTGATAAATACATCCTAACAATGAGAAGTGTTCAACAGTGGAATAGTTCAGATATGATGAGATCTTCTAACATGAAAGGTTTTCTTCAAGTAGAGAATAAACAAGCATTCTCTTATAGTAGAGTTTCCTTTTGTGTATAGTCTGACCTAGATGACTTCTGAGGTCTCTACCAATTCTCAAATTCTGTGATTCTCTTGCCTTTTTCACAATTAGAAGATAAATTTCATTCACTACGTTTTAAGACAAAAATTTATGAAGGCTATATTCACAAATACACACCTGAAGATTTTCTGAAATATTCTGATCACTTATTGATAATGCCTCCCTTTTTTCTATTTATCTCTAGACTTTTTTTCTGGATCTATAGTTTTCATATTTACTAATTTCATATATAATCTCTCTCTCTCTCTCTCTCTCTCTCTCTCTCTCTCTCTCTGTCTGTCTCTCCTTTTCCCCAGGAGGCAGATAGAAATTGGAGAGAGATGGAAGTACCTAGAAGAATGCTTGAAGGCCCTTTATTTCATTGGATATCCATTTTTTCCCCTGAAGGATTATATTCAGTTTTGCTAGGTAGGTGATTTTTAGTTGTAATACTAATCCTTTTGCCTTCCAGAATATCATATTCTAAACCCTCTAATCCTTGAACATAGAGGCTACTAAATTTTCTGTTGCGCTAATTGTGGCTCCATGATATTTGAATTATGTCTTTCGGTCTACTTGCAATATTTTCTACTGGGAGATCTGTAATTTGGCTAAAATATTCCTGGAAGTTTTCATCTTGGGACTATTTTCAGGAAGTGACAGGTGGATTCTTTGAATTTCTATGTTGCTACCTTCTGGTTCTTGGATATCAGGGCAGTTTTCCTTCATAATTTCTTGAAATATGATTTTGAAAATGGCTCTTCTTTTTAATAAAGACTTTTGGGTAGTCCAATAATTCTTGAATTAGCTCTCCTTGCTCTCTTTTCCAGGTCAGTTATTTTTCTGAAGAGATATTTCACTTTTCTCCCCCAATTTTTTCATTCTTTTGATTTGATTTTATTATTTCTTGATAGCTTACAGAATCATTGGTTTTAACTTATCAAATTCTAATTTTTAAGGAATTATTTTCTTCAGTGAGCTTCTGTTCCTTTTTCTATTAACTAATTCTGTTTTTTTAAGGTATTATTTTCTTCAAGTCCTAATTTTGACTTTTTTCCATAATTTTTTTAAATCACTCATTTCTTTCCCCAATTTTTCCTCTTTCTCTCTTATTTGATTTAAAATCCTTATTGAGCTGTTCTTGGAATTCTTTTTAGATTTGTATCCAATTTGCCATTTTTTTATTTTTAAGATTTTGTATGAAGCTATTTTGACTGTTTTCTTCTGAGTTTGTGTCTCAATCTTCTCTGTCACTAAAATAACTATCGTTGTGTTCTTATTTATTTATTTATTTTTGTTTGCTCACATTCCTAAATTAATTCTTACTTTTAACTTTAAGTTAAACTTGGGCTCTGCTCCTGTTTTCAGAATTAGAGGGTTATGTGGGTTTTCCATTATTTCAAGGTAGTATCATATAAGGAAATGTGTGATCACTGTTCTCCTGGCCAGTGCTTTCTTCCTTGCTCTTGAACTGCGGCCTAAGCCCCTAGTCCCTGTAGCTACAAGTACTCTTGAAGGATCCTAATGGCCCTGAAAACATAATTCAGGCCCCGCCCCCCTGCAGCCACAAGTACTAGTTATGTTAGTGCTTCTTTTCATCCTGGGACTGTGATCTAGAACTTGGGCAAGATAAGCAAGGCAACAGAGTTCAGTACCCAGTGCCAGTAAAGATTACCCATAATCTCCTTTTGTTCAGTTGTCCCAACTCCTTATTGTGTCTCAGTTGAAAGCTCCCAGATGCAGCAGCTGAAACCAAATCCAAAACCTACTGCTGGTTTGCTTGAATATGGCCTGAGTTTCACTGCACTGACCACAGGCTTCTAACTTCTTTTGCTGAAAGCTTTTTTTTTTTTTGGCTTGGATGCTCCAGAATTTGATTTGACAGTTATTTTAAAGTTGTTTGGAAGGGAATTTGGGAGGTTGCGAGGGAGTTCTTGAATTTACTCTGCCATCTTGGCTTCACTCCCATGAACTTTCAGAAAGAATAGTTAGTAAATCCATTAACAGTGAGTGCCCAGTGAGTAAAAAACAGTAAATTGTCTCAAACTTTAAAGGAAACTGAAGACAATCTATGGCTTCAAAGAGATTATTAAGTCATAGCTTCAGAAGTGGAATAGAACTCAGCAAGCCTAACCCAGTCATTTTAAAGCTGAGAAAACTTGAGGTCAGAGACTGTTTACAGTCTGAGATTATACAGGGAGTGAGCAGCAGAACTGTAACTTAAATTTAGGCTTTAAAGTTCAGAGCTTTTTCTTATTGTACCACTAAGATCTAATGGTAGATACAGGAAACAGAAACAAAAATAAAATATCAGTAAATACAAAGAACATAAGCAGAGAAACAAGAGATAGATAATTTTAAATATGTATATTTATATAATTTATATATATTTATGTAATGATACATATATAAATGCTACATTCTTAGAAGAAAAAAACAATGACATAACAATTACTTGTGTGACTAGAGCTAAATAGTTAATTTAGAAAAGTTTTTGGAAATTTTAGTTCTGAATACTATTTTGATTGGGAGGAAAAGCGTGGGTTGACAAAGAGTCAAGTTTTATTGACTGCTGACCAACATGCACCCAAATGTAGGTGAGTTAAAATGTTTTGCTTGCTCTATTCCCAAGGCCTATTTAGGTAGAATGCAAGTCCATATAGTATAGAATAATTTTAGGTGAGGAAATGAGGAGAAAAGGGAAGAAGCATCCTGAAAAATTGTTTTACTGAATAAAGAAATATGAACTGTGATAAAATGAAGATGCAGGAAACAAGACAATCAAACAATAAATTTCATTCAAGAAATATTCATAAGATTTTAGATGATGGGAATTGTAGAATTAAATGGCTTTGGAGGGAGATGATTCTTGCTACACCATCTATCTACTAGTGAAACACCTACTGATTGCTGAATCATCGGCATATTGGTATTCAATGAAACCAATGAATATAGAAGAGGTACTCACTAAGTGAAAGGGAAACAAACAGCAGAAAGCCTATCACCAATTCTTGGAGGATATTCACAGCTACCTTTACTTCTTATTCCTTCACTTGTAATCCCTGACTGTCTCTTCCATTCTTCAAACATCTGTGTGTGGCATGTGGGTAATATGGTTTAAAGTGTGGCAGGTGCTTGTAGTTTCCTTTCTCAAGGTCACAGGTGATATAAAAACCACAGTTTTTAGGTCTCCTTCTACCCCAAACCCTCAAGTCCTTTTTCCCATCCAGCCTAGTGTTATTTACAGGTCTTTCTCCCAACTGAATTAAATGGGCTTTTTCCCAGGCATAATTAATTTAAAACATATGTCCATGGTGCCCAAGCAGAAAACCTGAAAACTTGGGCAAAAGTTTCTTGCTGGCTTGTTCTGGGTCTCATATTATAGCATTCCTACATTGCACCAGCAATTCTGTGAGTTTCCTTCCAGTTCTCAACTCTGGATTATCTTCACCACGCACCTTCTTTGCTTCTATATGTGGTATAATGCATGCTGATGGAGGTAGAGCCACACACAATGTCAATTGGGTCCAAAACAAATTCATATCACTGCTGCTCAACCAGACCCTCACTGTTACAAAGAAACACCTATTCTACCTTTAATGGACCACCTCACTCTCTTCCAGGGCTGTAGCAATACCTTTTCTTAAGCCCTGAGCACTTCTGCCTTTACCCAATTTTGTCACTAAATTTCATCTACTAAACAAACAAGAAAATCCAAAATAACAATAAATTCCATAAACAGAATGAGCTCTTCATTTTCCATACTTTTTTATTCCCTATTTCAGTAGTGCTCTACATTCAAAGCAAAGTTATACTGATGCCTTTTGTTTTTATGTCACAGTCATTTCTGGATATGGTAGTCCCAACCTCTTGCCCAGAAGTGAATCCTTCCTTCTAGCCACAACAAAAACAGTTAACTAAAACAATGGCTGACTGCAAAAACATTCTGTCTCCAGAGTCTCTACTTCAAGAAGAGGGAGAAATATTTTATCTTTTCTTTGGAATCAAGTTTCATCATCAACTCAGGATTCAGCTTCTTTTTAATTTTGTGATTTTCAACAGTCATTCTGTGTATTGTTCCTATAATGTTGTTTATTTGTTATTTACAGGTCTTTCTCCCAACTGAATTAATTGGGCTTTTTCCCCAGGCATGTTCTCACATAGATCTCAGATTTCTAAATTTAATTAAATTCATTATTCAAAAATTTGTAAATTGTTTTTGTTCATCTATTTCCTATTTGATGGACATATTCACCTCTATTTTTACCCATTTTCTCCACCTTTACTCTTATCTTTAAGAAAAAGGTGTCCTTTCTTGACTAGTACCTGTGTTCCTACACCCTTGATATCCATCCTCTTTCATCTCCTCCAAGAGTTGTCCAATCACTCTTTCTCTTCTATTTTTACTTTCTTCTTAATTACGTGCTCTTTATCATCTGTTTATAAAACATACTTTGGTTTATGCTATCCTTAAAAAACTTTTTAGTTGATTCTTTTCTTTTTTTTTCTTTTTATTTATTTTTTAATTTTTTTTTTTTTTTTTGCTGAGGCAATTGCCCAGGATCACACAGCTAGGAAGTGTTAAATGTCTGGGGTCATATTTGAACTCAGATCCTCCTAACTTCAGGGCTGGTGCTCTATCTATCTAGCTCTTCCACCTTTAGGCTTTCCTTCCTTCCTTCCTTCCTTCCTTCCTTCCTTCCTTCCTTCCTTCCTTCCTTCCTACCTTCCTTCCTTCTTTCCTTCCTTCCTTGCTCCCTGCCTTTCTCCCTCCCTTCTTTCCTCCCTTCCTTTTTCTTTTTTCTTTTTTCTCTTTTGTCTTTTCTTTCTTTCTTTCTTTCTTTCTTTCTTTCTTTCTTTCTTTCTTTCTTTCTTTTTTCTTTCTTTCTTTCTTTCTTTCTTTCTTTCTTTCTTTCTTTCTTTCTTTCTTTCTTTCTTTCTTTCTTTCTTTCTTTCTTTTACCTTTCACAGGCTGATTATTAGGAATTATCATCTTTACTGGATACCTGCATTTCCTGACTACCCAATCATTTCTATTCCCTTGTAATTTGACTTTGTAGACCTTATTGTAAGATCAGAACCCTATTTTTCAATGGAAAGTATTGGCCTTATTACAATGATGGCTTAACTTTTTAATCCAAAGATCTTTTCTCATTTCTCATCTTTCTTGATCTCTGTGGCTTTTGATATTGTTGACTACCCTTTCTCTAAAAATTTTCTCTTTCCTTGACTTACATGATACTTCTCTTTCCGGATTCTTCTTTCTGTCTTACTAGAACTTTGCTAGGAACTCACCTATTTCTTGCTCCATAGTATGGATTTTTCCTAGGACTTTTTTCCTAGACTTTTCTTCTCACATCTGGTTTCTTGGGTATCTTATCAGTTTGTTTGGATTATGTCTGGTACATAGTAGACAATAAGTACTTGCTGAATGATCCAAGTTTCATCTCTATGAAGATGGCTCCTAAAATCTGTATATCAACTTCCAATTTCTCTCCTGAACTCTACTGATAATCCATCAACTCCCCCCACCCCAAATGAGAATACGGTACAAGTTCCTGCAAGTAAACAGATGCATTATTTTAACTATAATCAGTGTTCTTTTCATTGTATCAAATCCCCTCTCCTCAAATTGTCTTCTACAACAATAAAATGCCTCAATATAACATAAACTCCTTGAAGGCAGAGATTATCTTCTGGGGGTGTGTGATAGGGTTGAGTCTTTGCATTCCCAGGGCCTAGAATAATGTCTTGTATATATTCATTGAATTTGTTGAATTAAATGATAAAATGATTAATAATTTGCTCCTTTCCCATAGAATCCTTTCTCCTAAATGACAACACAGGTTAATAGATCAATAAGATAAACTGATTAGGATAATATTATTCCTCTTCTTCCTTCTCTAATAAAAATTCCTTTGCCTGACATTTTGGGTACTCCACATAACCCCAGTTTTTCCAGTCTTTGATTCCTTCCATGCATGTTCTAGCTAAACCAGACAACTCTCTGCATTCATAACTCTGCTTTTTTTGATAGGGTTCTTCCTAGACCTTGAATACTCTCATATACCCTTGCTTTGCCTAAGGAAGTCCTTGCTATTTTGTAAAGCTCATTTCAATTGCCATTCTCTCTAAGAAGCCACTCCTATTCATCTTAATAAGTAATGACCTTCTTCAAACTTTGCATGGTAAACTCAAATAAATTACTAACAGATTATTGCTTAATATCTGTGATCATTTATTTTCCCCTAACTCTAGCTAAACTCTGAATTTTATTCTACAAAACAGTAGGAGTTTGTTAAATGTCTTTTGTATTAATATTTTAGTTATCTAATAAATTATTCTGAGTTTTATTATTTCCAAGCAGATGACTCTATAATCTATAAGTACAGCCCTAATCTTTCTTTTGAATTCTAATTGTGCATTTTCAACTGCTTACTGGCTATTTCTCATTATACTCTTAAAACTCAGTATGTCCAGTATAAATTAATTATCCATTCTCATCCTCAAGACCACCTCTCTTTCTATCTTCTCGATTTCTAATGAGGATATAATCATGCTTCCAGTTATTTAGATTTGCAACTTTATTTTATTATTGATTCTTCATTCTGCCTCACTCCACATATTTAATTAGTTAACAAGCCTTGTAGTTTTAAGCTCTATGACATCTTTTTTTATTGGTTCCCTTCTCTTTTTTCAATGACTACCAAGTTAATTTAGGCCCTTATCATCTCATACCTGGACTATTACAACAGCCTTTTAATTGGCCTCCCTGACTTAAATATAGTATCTTATTTTAAAAAAATGTTCACATGCAGTTAATAAAATGTCAATTAGAAATCTATTATAATAGATAACCAAATAAAAGGCTAACTAATTTATCAATACAACTGAAAAATCCATTATCACACATGACATATAGAGGGGCAGTATTGAATAAGTCCATATACGATTAACTTATATGTTGTAATCTAAGAACGTTGAAGTTCATCCTTGAAAGTTTAAAATGCTTACCGAAGGCACATCCTCTGATGCATTCTTCATGTAGCTACCAATGTGATTTCTCTAAAGGGCAGGTCTAGCCATTTCATTCCACTACTCAGTAAATTCTTGGAGCTCCCCATTGTTTTCAAGTATAAACTTTTTTTTTGCATCTCTTTTAAACTTTAAAAGGAGGACCTGAGTTTAAATTTAACCTCAGATACTTCTATAGTCCAGTAAAACTGGTTTTGCTGAACCTAATTGTTCCTTAAATTCAACATTATCTCTCAACTCCACGCCATTGCACTAGAGTCTAGAAATGTATTTCCTCCTGATCTCTGCCTTTCAGAATTCATTGTTTCCTTCAAAACTCTTCTCAAGCATCATCTTCCTCATAAAGCATTCCCTGAGCCTTGGCTGTTAAGGTCCTGACCTTACATAAATTTCCCTTCTATATACTTATTTAGGAACACTGCAGTGTAGCTTTGCTGTGCACTCATATCCCACTCTTCCTGACTCTGCACACCATACTACTCATAGGGTTTTCTTGGCAAAGATAACCCAATAGTTGACCATTTCCTTCTTCAGGGGATTAAGGTAAACAGAGGTCAAGTGCTTGCTTGCTCAAGCCCACACAGCTAATCAACGTCTAAGGATGCTTTTAAACTCTTCTTCCTGACTCCAGGCTCAGCACTCTAATCACTGAGCAGTACAGCCGCTCAGTAGAATGTGTTAGCAGCTAATTTATGCATGTTTAGATAACTGCTAAGGGAGTGTTTTAATGGTAGTAATTTCAGGTATGGTAGCAGGAGAAGAGCTATTTAGGTACTTGGGCAGGCAAAGAAAACAAACATCATTGATCACATGCTTTCTGATGATGACAAATGGTAGGAGGCCATAGTTGGAAAAGATGTATATTGATATGGAGATTAATGACAAACAAACTTTTCTCACAACAATTCAAAGAAGCAGCTAATAAGGTAAAAAATATTCTTCACTTTATGTATGAGAAAGCTGGTACAACATGATTAAGTAAATTGTTCAGAGTTGCATAAATTAAATACAGAACCTGCAACTTGAACTCATCTTCCAATATTAATTGTAGTATTTTTTCCATTTTTGCCATACTGTATTTCAGATAAATATGGTAGGGGAAAAAAGCAGTAGCTTTTCCTTTCAAGAGCATTGCTTTCTACTTTAAAAGTTTTTTTATAGTTAGGGAAATTTCACTGTCCTTTATGGTATAATGCACCTAAATAAGCATGAACTAAATGTGGACAGGAGAGATGATGATAGTGGTTGAGAGAAGCAATGGAGAGAAGATGATGAAGCTGACTATAAAAATAGGTCATTTCTGACCTGAATCTGAATTAAAATTTCCAAGTTTGTTTAGGTAAACTCTCATTCAAGCATATCTCAGAATAATAGATTCCACATTTGCATTAGAAATTATGAGAAAGTATGTGAGGACAATGGGAAAATCTTATGATGGTTTCAAGAAAAACATAACATCTAGTTTCAGTTTTTTATGATCTAAAATTTGTCTCACTCTATATTTAGTCATCAGTCTTTGACCCAATTACTGGTTTATACTAAAAATATATTGAATTAGTGTTTGTTGTTCTAGCTATTTTCATTAAGATTTCTTCTGTTAGCTGGGGAAAGGTAGAAAACACAAGGAGACTCAAATTGCATGATGAACTGTATCACAGGAATAGAAAGTCTTGTTTTTTTATCCTGTTATTTAAATAAACATACCATGTAATACTACAATAAAAACAAAGCATTTATTAACACTGACTATATACCAAGCACTGCAAATACAAACAGGACATTGTCCCAATCCTCAAGAAGCACACATTCTGATAGGAGAGACAAAATAACTGTCTTTTGTTCTGGGAAGTCACTGGGATAGAGAGTGGAGTGATATAGCTTTACCAGAAGCAATGGTAGTATTGATTTGATTACAATTTCAAGTAAAAAGGTGGTGAGTGTGGGGGAAGGGTGTGGCTGGGCAGATTTCAAGAAGATGATCAGAGTGGATGGGCTGGATGGGAGGTGAAAAATGATCTGTTCTGCTCTGGTCTGGGAAGGTCTATATATAATTGCATAATGGTCATTCCTGAAGTTTGCCTTTACCAGACTTCCCCAAGCAGTAGGTTTCCTAGGTAATTCAATTATAGTTTCAATTTAACACAGGAAGTGATATATATTGGACCAGTCAAAACTCTATCACCACTTAAATCACCACCTCTCCTCAGAATGTGATGGAGAGAGCCTGGGAATAGCGTGGCCCCCAAACCACCAGGCCGGCTTCTGGCTTGCTCTCTATAGCTGTCATTGAAGGGAGCAATCCCTGGAATGAAAGGGCCCAGCTTCCTTAAGATCAACCATTATCCATGCCATTGACAGATAAAGACTTTAGAGAATGCTTGGACCTCATAGATCATCAGTCCTACTCCCAGCTTAGCCCAGCTCCTAAAGCCATTCTTTCTTGTGAAGGTGCAGTTTGAAACTGTTTCTGCCTCAGTACCTCAGCCATCATGGAGAAGGGAGTTTTAAGCATCAAAATTCTTTGTCTTATAAAATGGTTCAAACTCAGAAAGAGATATCAGTAAAAATGACATTCAAGAAGATGCATTATCTACATTTGCCTCTAAACTGCAACAACCACAGAAATGTTCATTTGACTTGCTGCTGAAACCTTCTATAAATGTTACCTCCCTCTTTAGAATGTGAGTTTGCTAAGAGCAGGTATTGTCTATGCTTTTCTATCTTTATTCACAAAGCTTTGCACATATAAAGTGTTTAATCAATGTCTTTTTATTCATTCATTGCTATGGGCGACATAAATACCTTCCATAATGATCCAGTACTGATTTCTAAAAAAATTTTTCATTCATGCTTCATAATTTGTAAAATGAAAAAGATGTTTAATATATTGCAACATAAATTTTATATATAGGCAAAATTTATATAGGATATAAAACCAAAATGAATATCAAAAAAATAAGGTGTAAAAATGAATTTTAAAACAGATTTGGTAAATTTCATGTCTTAAGAAATGACTTTACTTTTACAGAGTCCCCAAAAAACCTGAGTTGCAGTTTTAAACTTTAATAACTTAAACTGCTCTAAGACTTTTGGGGAACTGCAAGTAGGAGGCCGATGATAGTCTACACAAGGCAATTTAATAAGCAGAATAACCTACTTTAGAAATTATCAGTAGCTGCAGTTATCATTGTAACAATCTTGAATCTATTCTATTCAACATTTTTACCAATGAGTTAAGAGAAGGTTTAAGTGCCTATGTGGACCTACACAAATAGAAATATTAATGTGTATATACATGAACTTCAGAGAGATAGCTAGTATCACAAATGACATAAATGAGATTCAAAACAATTTGACAGAATTTGTGTAAGGAATAAAAATAAGATTTTAACAGAGATAATTGCAAATTTAGATTAAAAAGTCAAAATTGCATAAGGACAGGGTGGAAGATGTGTTTTGGTAGCAAAGCATATGGAATAGATCTTAGGTTTTTAGGTAGACAAATCCTATAGATAGTGAACTGGAAAACATGCTAAAATATCTTCAGTTACAAGTGTCTTTTATATGTCCACAGAATAAAAAATATTCCATATGATCCATAGCCATCTTTGCAATCTGTAATTGTCTTGCCTCCTTTTCTTTTTGTACAGAGTTCCAGGCCTTGAGGGGATGTTTAAATAGAAATCATAATAACAATAATTAGAGCATTTATGTGTGTTAGGGTTTGCAAAGTGCTTTATATGTAAATCTCATTTGATCTTCACAACAATCTAGTGAGATAGGTGCTATTATTCCTACTTTACAGACAAGGTAACTGAGGCAGAAAGAAGTGAAGTCACTAGCCAAAGGCCTCACAGTATTTGAGGCAGAATTTGAGACCAAATGTAATTATTTATCTAAAGCACTTTGCAATCAAATTCAATGTAAATCTTGCCAATAGCAGAAACCGGTAGATATTGGCCCTGACATGGGCACGGTATGGAATGAGTCACATTAACAATCAAAGAAGAGCCAGGACAGGAAGTTACAACCAGTCTGGCAAAGAGCAGGCGGCGCAGCAGAACTCTGTATCCAGAATTCTGAGGGTTCTTAAGAAAGGAATAGCTTGAGTTTGCTCCCCAACACCAGGACAGCTGGAAGCTTTGCTTCCTCCCGAAGGTCAGAATCCCTCAGTGAATCCACAGATGATCCCAGGTGTTTAATGGGCCCCCAGGATGCCTTGGGCCAGAGTACAGCCCACCTATTCAGTATACTTACTGGGCAAGAAGAAACTTAAAAAGATCCAATTTGCTGATGTTGACTTGGGGGGAAAATGAAAAGTAGGTCTCAAAAGAAAAATAAATAACTATGAAAATTATTTTCCCTAGTAATTTTAAATGAAGATTTGAAATTTGTGAAAAAAAATTCCAGATAGTCTAAGTATTAAATTATACATATTCTTTGACTAAGGAGCAGGTCATCTAAAAATTTTGAAACAAACAAACAAACAAAAACAATTGCAAATCTTTGGATTAAAGAATGCTGGTAGAAAAAAAAATATGAAGCATACTGAAAGTATAATCTAAAAGGTGTTTTTCTCCCACTTTTTTTTTTTTTTTTTTTTTTAAGAAACAAGCTGAAGGAAAGACTTGAATTATCTTTCAGGATGTCAAGCTGTTGTAAGTCAGCTACTTATGGGTCCCAGACCTTTTGATGACTGACCATTTTGCATGTAAATTTGGATTTAAAAAAAGATAAACAGGTCGGGTCTGAGTTACAACTTTCCTGAAAATGAAAACTTAGTTTTATGACTTGAGTAATAAAGCCTTGAAGTTTATCAGTTCCTCCCCACCCTACAAGAGCACACAGGAAGAGGATGGCAATGGGTTTCGTTTTATGATTTTTGTCAAAGTATGTTCAGTCCTGCTGGTACATTATACATTTTTTCTGCAGTATAGCAGATAAATTACTGAAAATAATGTGCTTTTTTTTTTAAGTATGCAAACAACATATATGGGCTTTATGTTTAAATGAGCTACATAAAATTTAAATAAAATTTAAAATTTTGAAAAATTTTTTACTTAAATACATATGAATAAATAAAACCATGAAAATGTTCTAATACTATAGTCGTATACTGTAGTAGAATTACAAAAAAATATGAAGCAATAGATTCTGGCTATAAGTCAAAAATGTTTCAAATTAGGCAGATAGAGTCTGATACAGACAGCCCAATGGGTGTTGTGGTTTAACCACTCTCATTCAAATTAATACTTTTCTGCATGAGTTTAATTAATAATAGGGAACAAGAAAAATGTTAAAAATGTTTTCGGAATGACGAGATAGTCTAATATTTAAACTTCTCTTAGCGGAGAGCTAAATGGTTGCCAGTTTTGACTGTGAACTTACACTTAAGAAACCAAGCAAGATTTCAGTACAGAATAGAATTAATCTGTGAAACTTCTCAGCTGTTTTTCTCCAATACGTACAAGGATACTGAATCATCATTTTAAACTTCTAATCAGGGAAGGTCACTTTACTTTAACAGGAAGGAAAAAATAAAACCTGTATAAATGGGGACTCTTACAATTTTGCATTTTTTCATTTTATATAATATTAAATTGGGGGAAGGGGTGTCTCAGAGGGAAGGCATTAAAATTAAGGCTTCTTGCAGAAAGTGAATCTTTAGCTGATATTTGAAGAAAGGGAGGGAAATCAGGAAGTGAGTTTGAGGAGGAAGGGGGGACAGCCAGGAAAATGTCCAGAGTCTGGAAATGGGGTGGTCTTGTATAAGAAAAAGGCAGGAGGCCAGTGTCACTAAAGAACACTGAAAGGGTAGGAAGGGTTCAGGTTGTGCCAAGGCTGATGTACTTAAATCTGATTATTTTTGTTTTTATATTTATGGCTAACAGAAATCACAAATATGTTTTCAGTATAGCTTCTAAAATTTTATGTACTGTCATATTTAACAGAATTCCATGAAAATGAACCGGTTGTATACACAGTTCTTTTAATATCCTGAAATTAAAGAGACACACAAATTTTACATTTTATTCATAGTGTAAAAAACATAGACTTGAGAGACATTCACTTTTTTTTAATATAAGAGTTTCATTTTGAATTCAGCTGAATTTCCTCTTTGATTTGCAAACAACTTTTTTACTTAAAGTAAATATAGGTGTTTTATACTACTCAACTTAACTATTAACTAAGTTTTACACCTGTCTTCCAGGGTTCAGACAGTGACCTTTTCTCTCATTAATCTGAGACTGATATTAAGCTTAAATTGCCATAAAAAAGCAGGTGCGGCTACTCTTAAAGCGATATAACCCTATTTCTAAGGTGAACTACTAAAGAAATGCAGATTGTGAGTATTAGTTCTTCATGTATATTCCCACCACTCCCAATAGCAAAGTGCTTTCAATCGCTCCAAATTAGAAGAAATCCTATCTTTGAAAAAAAAAAAAAATCCCTTTTCTGAAGTGCTGGGATCTTCAATGTTCTGAAGTGGGACTGCTTCCATGGGGGCAGTATCATGCCTTTTTAGAGTTGTACTTGGCAGTTGGTGCTTCATTCTAGTCACAAGAATGACAGCAGCTAAAATCATCAGAACAAACAAGTTACCCAGTCATAAGCTCTACTGGGAATTTATCTCCTTAGCAGAGTTAATCAAGGGCTTCAAAGCTATGTAACCACAATCTCTAGGGACAGACACCCTGACAAAGTTAAGGAAAACAAAAATACAGCATGTGTGCCACAGGAATGTCATCATTTTGAGATTCCAGAAGGTTATTACATCTGCCATCTATGAATTCAGTAGTATTTACCAGTTCTCTAACTAGTGAATATTGATGGGGAAAGAGAATTGATACAACCATGAAGACACCAATTAATATGAACCTGAGGAAATTTATAACTTTTTTAAAAGGAAAATTCACTAAAAATTCACTTAGTAAAGTCATTAGATTATGAGTTTCTTAAGAGTAGAGATTTTCCCCCCTTTATTGTATACCTAGTGCTTAGCAGAGTGCCTAGGATACAGTAGGAAATTAATAAATGCTTGACTAAGTCAATGAACTACTGTGAAATAATCTGCTGTAATTCCTGACCACAGAGGTTAGAGTAGATATTTGCAATATATTCTTAGCTCGTTGGCCAGAGAAATTTTCATAGCAAAACATCCTGGATTTATTCTTATAAATGAGATCTATCTGTTCACTAGATCACAGCCTTAAGGCTTGAAGGGACCATAGAGGTCACTAGTCCAACTCTCTCATTTTATTGAGGAAGAAGGTAAGCCACAGACCGATAAAATGAATTGCTCAATGACATGCCAGAAATAAGTGGTAGAGCTGGATTCAAACTTGATCCTCTGGAGATCATGCTGCCTCCTCTTTAACTTATACTGGATTGAAACAGAAGCATTTAAACTTGAAGGCAAGTGCTAAAGGTGCTGAGTACTAAAGATTTGCTGAGCTAATTCGTTGAATTTGCCCTTCAAATATAGAAGGGAGTAGATAAGAGAAACTGAACATATTAAAAATGGCTAGATGAGTGTATGCTACTGATTTTATTCTAAAATAGTTTGGGGAAAAATTTCTTTTTTTCCAGTCAAATAGGGATAAGACTAGTTCAGCTGTTTAAAAATATTATTTAATGATTTTTAAATGAATATATATGCATATAACATAATTTATGAATTATTTTATGAATATCACATATTGATTGAGGGCTACAGACTGTATTTGTGATTTCTTTGGGATGAGGACATTTCCTCCATTTATACAGGTTACCACCTTCTTGGCAACTTACAGCCTTAGAGAGTTGCTGCAAGTACTGAGAAGTTGGATGACATGCTAATAATCTTATAGTCAGTATATTATAGAGGGACTGGAATTCAGGTCTTCTTGGCTCTCAGACAGGCTCTTTATCAATTATGCTACATCTTTATATACCAGTATATCTGTAAGTACAGATATTTGTAATTCTAGATTGATAAATGAGGCAGCTAGGGGGCACAGTGGATAGAACACCAGCTTTGAAGTCAGTTCAAATCCAACCTCAGAATTTACTAGATGTATGACTGTGGGCAAGTCACTTCACCCTGTTTGCCTCAGTTTCTCATCTGTAACAATGAGCCGGAGAAGAAAATAGCAAAACACTCAAATACTTTGCCAAGAAAACCTCAAATGGGATTACAGAAAATCAGACATGACTGAAACGACTTAACCAGAACAAGAGTGATAAGCACTCAATACTTTCTACCCAATTTCACACTCTGAGCCAATGATCTTCTTTCCTCCTATTTAATTGAAGAGTTTCCTAGGACCGAGTTTCCCCAATTCAATTTTTCTACATTATTAGACACCACCTTCTGTTTGGGTCTCTCTTTCTCTTGATGAAAGGTCTCCCAGACAAAGCTGATCTCTGTATAAATGATTCTAACTCTTCATGTCTTCTCCAAGACCTTGCTTCTTCAGTCATTATCCATTTCATTAGCAGGCATTATGGTGCAGGGGAAAGAACACAGGACTTAGTCCTTGAGAACTTGTGCTCAAATTCCTGCTCTGCTTCTTACTGTTTTTGAAAATGCATATGAATAATTTAGTTTCTCACAAATTCAGAGTCTTCCTCTGTAAAGAGGTTGAAACAGATGTCTTTAAATGATGTTTAAGCTCTTCCCCTCTCTTTCTTTCCCTCTAAATACAAATAAGTCAAGTGAACTTAAACCTAAAAAAAAAAGGCTCTTTCCCTAACCCTTCTTGGAATGACTTTATTCTACTGGAGGAGACAAGAAGTAGATATAAAATACCTACAGGATAAATAAGAAGTTAATCCATCCACAGATACATCTCTAATGCATTCAATATAATTAAATACAAGATGCTTGGGAAAGAGGGTACTAATAGTTGGAGGATCAGGAAACGTTTCCATGCAGAAGATGGTGTCTGAGCTTCATTTCAAAGGAAAAGGATGACTTTATGAGTTAGAAATGAAAGAGATAGTACTCCTGAAATAGGGGGCAGTAGTCCATGACTAAAGAGGTAGGAAATCAAGGGTAAGTTTGGCAATATCAGAGAAAGCAGGAGGAGAAGCAACGTCTATTAGAGTTAGAAAGTAAATTGATGGTGAGTTGCAAAGATCTTTTTTATAAGATAAACAGCACAGCTCATATTTTATCCTAGAAGTTTATATTTTTATGAGAGATGGCTTCCCAATCTATAATGCTAGCTGTTGTACAGCACTTCTGGTTATCTCCATCTAAATTCCTTATTGATTCTTTAAAATCAACATATCCCAAACTAATTTTCTTCTCTTTAAACTACCCCTAGTTCTAATTTTTATTTCTGCTAATGACACCATTATCCTCCAAATCATTTAAATTCTACACCTTGGAGTCACCACGGTCCTTCCTATCTTCAGTATAGTATTGTGGAAAGAATCCTGATTGTCAGGATATCATAGCCCCTGAATTCAAACTCCTTTCCCTGGCTCCTAGCACTTGCACGACCTTTTGTCTAGTAAATACTTTCTTCAAGGCACAAATTCTTACCTCTTCCATGAAACCTTCCTTGATCCTCTCTCCCTGATCTTTCTCTTCTCTTGTCATCTTTTTGGAAATTTATGTATGTGTCACATAGTCACTTTTATTATGGATACCTGTGTATCTTTCTGCATTCCCTCTCCTCAATTAGATTTTAAGACAAGATCATATTTTATATGATTTTATTATATTATTATTATATATTATTTAATATATATAATATATATTATTACACATAATATATATTATATGATTTATACAAATCTACATTTGTAGAAGTACAGAAAAGAAAGATCACATTGGCTTCATTCTAGGAGATGGGTGACTCTTAAGATGGTACCTGAAGTGGGTGAAATTAGATATCCTGAGTAAGTAAAAGGAATCTTAGGAATGGACAAAGTATGATATACATATTATTATGTAAAAAGTGAATTGACTCTGCTAGAGCAGATTGTTTATATTTGGGAGTTATGGGATATAATGTTGGAAAGGAACATGTGGGCCACATGTGCTTGCATGAGTATGTGTATATATATGTCCGGATTAATGACAAATTAATTGAATGCATTTGTATTTATCACTGGACTAGGTACTTGAGGAATTCAAGACAATAAGCAACATTCATATAGCAACATACAACCATCATAAATTGAAAAAATAGCAGTGTAAATGGGACTTGAGAACAAAATAAAATGATTTGGCAAATATTACTGAAATACAAAGATTGAGCACAAAATATCTTGTAATAATAACAACAAAATGCTCTAGGCATTTTCTCTGGCTATACCTCATATCTGGAATAATCTTTATCCTTCAATTCCCTACCAACTTTACTAACTTTTAATAAATTTTTTCCCACAAGCCTTCCCCAATTCCAATTATTGCCTTCCCTCTCTTAATTATTTCCCATTTATCATTACATAATTTCCTTTATAAATATTTGTTTACATGTTGTCTTCTCCATTAGACTGTAAGCTCCCTTAGGGCAAGAAATAGTTTGTGGTTCTTTTTGCATCCCCAGCACTTAATACAATGCCTGGCACATAACAGGTGTTTAATAAATATTTATTGATTGATTTATATATCACTTTTGAATCTGTAAATCAATTTTACATATATCATCTCATTTGAAATTCCCAGCATTGATGTGGCATAGTGAAATATTATTAGCCCTAATTTACACATGAGCCAACTGAGGCTTGGAGAGGTTAGATTACTTGCCCAAGGTCAAACAACTACTAAATTCCAACAAAAAGAATTCAGAACCAAGTTTTCCTGACATGAAGACAAGCACTTTATCCACTCCATTATTCTTTATTCACTACCTAATTAGGGTGGAAATAATATGAGTATAAGCATTGGGGGCTAAATAAATTAACATAATAATAAAACATTACCAAAGTAGACGATACTGAAACTATTAAGTATTATATTTTTCTCTTTCTTAATAGAGTATATCTGAGATCAGGAAACTATTATAAATGCTATTGCTGTTACTTCCCAGAGTTTCAGATAAATATGACCTTTATTTGATTATAGCCCTTAAGTATTTAATAAGCATGGGGATTCTAATCTGCCTAGAGGGAGGGGAAAAATATCCTGCTAGGTTCAACTTTACTAAATCCTATAACAAAAAAGAGGGAAAAAACCCCAGAAATACAAACACAGCTGCCATTAAAAAAAAAAAGTCTATAGGGATTAAAAAAAATCAAATGTATATTAAACAATAGAACTCCTGAGAACATTATTCGAATACACTCTCAAATATTTTGACCTATAGTTGACAAAATCCAACATTCAATTTCATCATTTAACAAATAAAATTTATATAATATTAAGATTACTATCTTAGCATTAATATTTTAATTATTTAAAAATGAGTAATTCCTTCTTTTTCATGAGAAACTTTTAGTTGTCTGCAAATCTTCTAACAATCCTATGTCACTCTTTACTTTATTCTTATAGCCCCAAAACAAAAACATATTAGCCTCAATCCAGATATGACCCAGCTGTACCAGCTGATTGATGATTCTTTGTACACAGCTTCCCTGCTACTTTCTCTTTGTCTTTGTACCAGTTTAAATACTCTCTGCCTTCTCAAGTTTACCTCTTAGCTTTCCTGGTTTATTTTAAGACAGATCAAACCTCACCCTTGGCAGGAGGCCTTTTCTATCTGTTCTCCCACAAACCCTTCCCCAACAGTATTTTTCCACGGGAGATTCTCTTTTAGCCATTTGGTATATATTTTATCAATACTCAGTAGTTTATACATTGCCTCTCTCATTTAGAAAAAAAGCTTCTTGAGGGCAGGAACTGTTTTTGTGTTTCTTTATATGCCCAGTTACATAGCCTGTCACAGGCTTATGGGCTTCATAAACATCTACTGAATTAATTATAGCTAAATAGCATTGAATAATCACATGTACAAATATTAATGATCAAAAATCTCAGAAAAAGTTGAACTGAGTGTCAATTTCTTTATTGTATTCCATACTCATATATTTAAAAATAAAATTAATGAATACTGGTAATATGTGGAGGCCCTGAAGAGACATTACTTATAATAAACATGAAAAGAATGAAAAATCAAGTTTATTTTAAAATTAGCCAATCAGTAGAAATACTGATGGAAATATATAAAATAATATTATATTTTAAATATAATTAGTTTGCAAGAAAATTTTTATTTCCCCTGCACAAAATGTTTTAAATATATAAAATGCAATCATATTTTAGCATATTAATTAAGGCAAGTAACTGAGAAAATGGTGATAAGGTATTATTCAGGTGCTTACTATTGGGCAAATGGGAAAATATATAGTTCAGGGAAAAATGTACTTTTTAAAAAGTGATTAAAATCTTTTGGCTTAAAGGAGGGAAAAGGAGTTTTTCTACAATGAGAGGATATAGAAAATGTCATTTATAGTTTTATATCAATTTTTTAAATGCTGATATAGAATAGCTTACCATTTGCAGTGTGCTTGATGGTATTTGTGTAGATTTTCCTACTGGGCTGAAAGCTCCTGTGAAAAAACAAGATTGTCAATTTCCACTTATTATTCTTAACCACTAATAGCTATTTTATTTTGAAAACATTATGTTAGGCAGACATATCTCACAAAGCTCTCCTGAAAAAGAACTCATGCAATAGCAGCTTTGAAATCTGTGGTCATGGATCCTTTAGTCAGGAACAGTCAGAGGGTTTATCTAACTAAAGATCTGACACCAGGTTATAGCTAATCCAATACTTCCATTCAAATGGTTTGGAGCTATAGCTTAAACACAGTCCACATGCTGTCGTGCTTAAAACTGACACTATTATCTCAGCTTAGTTGTCTTTCTTTCATGGAACGGATAAATTCTGACTTGAGGACACAAAGTTTTCAGGCAGAAATGATCACAAAATGTGTGAAAGGAATTACTTCCTTATTTTATCAAAAAGAATAAGTACATCTATTCAAGTATTCCTCTTTGATCATCAGACTTCCTACCACAATACATCTTGCTGTTTATTTTATTCAATCACCATGGAGTGCTTTTAGAAAAATAAGGACTTTTAATTCTCTCTTTTAAAAATGATTACATTGATGGCCAAACTCTGGAAAATTCTTTCATCATCTGTGAATTTATCTTTTTGTTGTTGTTGTTCATGATACCTTTTATCACATTTCTTTTCAACAATGGGGTATTTAAAAATAGAACAAGTCTCTTATCTGTATGGATTTGGGTTTAAAGTTTAGTTCAAGTTAAGGGTAAAAATGACATCTCAGGATCACATTTTGCTCTTCAGTCTTTGCCCATGAAAAGACCAACATCTGATATATATGTCTGTTAACATAAAGCCCAACACTTCAACAAAAAGGGTTATAAATGGAAAAAAAAAAAGATTGTTAAAATGTCATATTGATTTAAAAAATCAAAGAAAATGTAAGAAATGTATTTTTCTTAATAAGATGTAACATTATTATATTATAGCATGATATAATATAAACAAAATATAACATATACTTCACCTTAAAATAAAATTTTATAAAATATTGTGAAATATAGTTCATTATAAAAACACATACTAAATTATTAAAGATTTTTCTTAAATGTTAATATTCAAAAGAAAGATGTTACTTTTATTCATGCAATTCACCTGACTTTTGATTAGCTTAACAATAGTATTTATTATATATGGCGAAGGAGATGGGAAAGAAGGAGGTAAGTAGAATAGTAGGTGAAGACATATAAGTGAAAGATGGATTAATATGTGGAAGGGATATATTATGGATTCTTCGGGTTGTTCTTACTGTTATGTCAACTTGGGTAAATAACTGATTCTATCTCAGCCTTTGTTTTCTCTTTTGTAAAAAGAAAGACTGGAGTAAATTATGTCTAACATGATCTTAATTCATTTTACCTCAATTGTAAAATGAGGATGTTGGAGCAGATGATCTCAAAGGCCATTTCCAGATAGAAATATTTTGGTCCTTTAAGTTTTAAAAAAGCAAATTAAACCTGAATGTGAGGAAGAATTTTCTAACTATTAGAATTGCCTCAAAATGGAATGGATTACTTTGTGGAGGTTATGGATTTTTAGGCATTAGAGATTTTCAAACATAGGCTAAATGATTCCTTGCCAGTTCTTACATTACGGGATTCATCTATCAGGTAAGCAGCCAATTAAATTACTTCTATATTCCTTCCCAAATATAAGCTTCATGATCTTAATTTTACATTCCAGTATTCACAAATTTATTATAATTCCTATAATAACTTTGGATTTCTGTAGCTCAATTTTATTTCCTACATTATGCCAATTTTAATTCTTCTATATTACTAAAATCAACTACACAACAATTTGACTTCTTAGTATCCTTACTAAGTAGTATCCTTACATTTAAATGTTCTTAAATGCTGCCGGTTGAAACTGTAAGTTGTGGAAAATCACATTAAGTCTTGGCAAAGAAACATGATATACTTGGCCTAAGCTTAATTAAGTCAGCATAAATTAAAGAAGTAAATGTTGAGGTATATTTTACTAAAGGTACCTGACCCTTTAGTTTGATACTTGTGATCTCAATAAAGAGCTATCCTTTTAATGTTTGCCTTTCCTTGTATAATTCTTGTCCATTTTCTTCCATAAATTATCCAAAGGGGTTATAATCCACTGAAGGATAAATTATTCTTGGACTACCTTCTTCTATATCTCTTGTACATACATAAATCAACTATAATTTATTCTTGTTATATGAAAAATCATATCCCCCTAGTTATTTATTCATCTGATGTTTTAATGCTATTTTCCTTGCACAAAACTATTCTGCAAATAATGCTTATGAAGAAGATGGAATTACAAGATTTTCTTCAGTATCTATTATGAATACAAAGAAATGTAAGACTTAATGGTTTCTGCCATCAAGGAATTTATTCCAACAGATTTCACTTTCTATCATCCACACTTTTCTCTTAGTTTTTCTCTTTCCCTATCTATTGATGTTTTCTCCTCTATCTACAAACATGCTAAGACTCTTCCATATTTAAAAAAACAAAACAAAAAATTCTGCAATTCATCTTACCATTTCCATTTACTATCATTCTATCTCTTTCTCTTTTATGACTCATCTCTTTGAGAAAATAGTTTACTCTCCTGGCAATCTCTTTTTTGAATGTCTCCTTTTGCAGTATGTCTAATGACCTCATCATTCAACTGAAATTTCTTTCTCCAAATTTCTTTTTAACTGACAAATCTCATGACCCCTTCTCAATCCTTATCCTTTGTTCTCTCTGAAGTATTGGATATTATTCATCACTTTTTTCCCCTCAATGTTCTTGTCTTTCTAGGATTTTGATGTCTTCCTCATTAGATTTCAAGCTCCTTGGAATCAGGGTCTGTCTTTTGCCTCTTTTTATATCTTTAGCACTTAGCACAGTGCTGGCAATAGGCATTTAATGAATATTTACTGGATGAATGAAAGATAATAAAAATTATAGTACTTTAAGCCTTTCAAAAGATACATGTTATACTATAAGACTATAAATTTTCCTTTAGGGCTTCAATGAATTTAATCTGATCCTACTACAAAATCTGGAATATCATATTCTTCTAAGAATTAAAGCTATGTGTAATTTAAAAGTTAATGGAGAAAGACATGCTAAGCAGAAACTTAATATATTTCCAATGATTACCTATATGCAAGAATTGGTATGAAGTGCAGGTAGCATTTGGGGAATGTAAGATTGAAAATACTTGAGAGCAAATAATGACAGCAGAGTTGAATAGCAGAGTGCTATATTGATAGCCATAAAATGTAAAGAAGACCAAAGGAAGGTCTCTATGGAGTCTCTACAGAAGGATAAGTTTAAGAATCACACAGTATAAGAAGGAATGAACAGGTAAAAATTTTACTGAGTGTATACCCACATCAATGAGATTTCAAATCTCAGTTTGAGAATTAAGAAATTATTTCACTTAACATATAGGTCTGTCATAGGTTGAACCTAAATATTTATCTATGTGTGCATGCATGTGCATATATACACACATACACATCTAACATACACACATGTACACAATACACATATATGTATATATGCATAGACATAAATATATATTTCTAGTATACTAAGTAAAAAGATAATTTGCATATTTTACTTTTTAAAAAGATAATTTGCATATTTTACTTTTTAAATTTAATTTTAAAATCATTAAGTATCTTAACCATTTAAGACATTGTGTACTATGTCATATATGTATGTGCATAATTATGTAAATGTAATATTTGTTATATATATGTGTGTATAAATATGCAAATCATTAGGTACATATCTATCCCTCTACATACATGCATATATAATATATAAATAGATGTATATAAATACATACATCTAGTTGTCTATGAAAGAAATAGAGAAGGGGAGGGAGGAGGGAGATAGAAAAGGGTAATGAAGAGGGAGAAAGAGGGAGGGGGAGAAAAAACGAGAGAGAGAGAGGTAGGAGAAAATGAGTAGGGGAGACAGAGAGAGAAAGAAAAGAAGGAAGGAAGAAAGGATTGGTAGAAGGAAGGAAGAAAAGAAGGGAAGGAAGGAAGGAAGAAGGAAAGGAGTGAAAAAGGAAAGAGGAAAGAAAGGAGAGAAAGAGGAAAGGAGGAAAAGAAGGAAGGAGGGGAGGAGAGAGGGATGGAAGAAAGAAAAGGAAGTAGAAGGAAGGAGAAAGGAAGGAAGGAGGGATGGAGGGAAGAAAGAAAGGAAGGAAAAAAGTAGGGAAGAAAGGAAAGAAGGATGGAAGGAAGGAAGGAGGGAAGGAAAGAGGAAAGAGAGGAAGGAAGAAAGGAAGATTAAAATTATTTTGGAGGATGAGGCATTAGCAGCTGGATAATCTGGGAAAGGTCACTGAAAAGATAGGCTTTGGGCTAAGTTTTGAAGCAAGCTAGAGAAACTAAGAGGCAAGCATGAGGGACAGGAACATTCTGGGCATGAGAGAGCTGAAACAAAAGGAATGTATTTAAGGGATGAAATACTATATTAGACGAACTGCAAGTCAGTCAGTATATGTAGATTATAGAATGTATGGAGGGATGTAAGGCATAAGAAGGCTAGGAAAAGTATGAAAGGTGAGGTTATAAAGTTTTAAATGCCAAAGAGAGAATATTATATTTGATCCTGAAAATAATGAACCATTGAAATACATTCTTCTGACTCTTTGGATTTTCCTCTACAATGTTCTTATGTGAGTCCATCCTTCCTGTATCTCCAATTAATTCTCTCATTCCTGTCCAACCCTACTTTTCAGTTTCCTTTATGTATTGTCATCCCCATTAGAACATAAGCTTCTTGACAGCAAGGTCTTTTTGGGTTTTTTGCCTGTCCTTGTATTCCTTCTCCTTAGCACAGTTCCTGGTACAAAGTGAGCACTTTGTAATAATTAATTAATTAATTAATCACTGTCTATTTCAACTTATATTCTAATATCTAATTCATTATCCCACTCAATGGATTTCCATCTCTCCTCTAGATCTCCAAGACAGCCTTCTTGCTTTCCCATCCATCCTTTTATCTTGAGTCACTCTTCATTAAAAAAACTGAGGCCATTTTTGAAAAGGTTCCTCTTCATCATCTCATATGATTAGACATCTTCTCCCATGGTTTCTTTCTTTGCTCATCTCATATGAAAAGCTGGCCTTTCTCTTTGCTGAAGCAAACTCCTCTCTATATACCCTTGATCCCAACCCCATCCTGTTTTCTACAAAAAGACTGTCTTCCTGTCCTCCCCTCCCTCTCTAATCTTCACTCTCTCCTTATTTGCAGGCAGCTTAGTTCCTTCCTATAAACCCCTTTATGTCTTGTCAACTCTTAAAAAAAAATCTCACTTGATTTTGTCAACCTAGCTAGCTCATTTGTTTTCATTTGCCTTCAAATGGATGGTTTCTGGATGATCTCTAAGTTTCTTTCTAGCTCTACAATAGTATTATTTAATTTCAATTGCCTGTCACATCAAAATATAACAAAACACATATGATGAATAATTATGGCTCTTGGATAGTTCTTCCATCTTGATATCAATTATATCAACCACTAGATCCACAGGACATATCATTGGATAACTATGTTAGAAGAAGGTCCATTTGGTTTGTGATGAAGAGTTTTCTATTAGTGTTCTGGAGCAGCTGGCCAGAAAAGATAATTTTGCATCTTTTCTGGCACTGCTCTTAAATTCATTGTGATAATGAAGTCTTTTTGTAGGCTCCCAGATGCTGGCTCAACTTGGGTAAGTCACTATAAAAAATGTTTATATTTTTGGGCAAGCATTGCAAATGCTTTGTTTTTCAGAAAATTAGCTATTTTTTCATATCTCCCTCTGCTTTATTCTCCTTCCCAGGTTTATTTTCCTCCTATACGAAATTTACTTGAACAACTGAATACTCTATGCCTTCTTTAGTTACTGTATTTAAAACTTTAGTCAGAAACTTCTCAATGTTCACTTTTATAAGATTCTAAATTATAATTTTTTCTCCCTTCTTTCCTTCCCTTACCTCAGCAAGCAGACAGAAGTTATACATGTACAATCATTTAAATCATATTTCCATATGTCATATTGTGAAAGAAAAATCAAAATAAAAGGGAAAAACCATGAGAAAGAAAAAACAGGAAATAAGGTGAAAATAATATGTCTCAATTTGCATTCAATCTCTATAGTTCTTTCCCAGGATGAGGATGGCATTTTTCCATCCAAGTTTATTGGAATTGTCTTGTCTCACTACATTGCTGAGAAGAGTTAATTCTATCATAATTAATCATTATATAATCTTGAGGTTATTGTGTTCAATACACCCACCATTGATTCACTGTCATGAAGTATTTATTGAGCACATATATGGAAAAGAAGATTCTTTTTTTCATCAATCTCTTTTGAGAGTGAACTAAATTTCACACAATATGGCAAATGTTTTATGGGAAATTCTAAAATTCCCCCAAAAGATGCTAAGCTGGGATGGAATTTATATTGCCAACCTATGGCTACAGATGCTTGAAGGAAACTTGTTACATTCTGTCCAAGAAAATCCTCATAAAGGGAAAGAACTTTTTAATACAGTCCAAACCAAAACTTTGTGATTTTAGGCACAATTTTTATTAAAAAAAAAAAACAGGCATTTGTTAATGGTTTCTAATATCCTCTGAGGCCTCATTCAATCATAATAAATAAATATCAGAAAAGTTACTCTTGACATCATTTAACAATAATAATGTTATAATATGTAAAAACTCCTTCAAATACAAACATCTTGACTTTATTAGGATACCTTTGCTCAAGAGCTGAAAAAACTAAAAACATGCAAAATTACAATTTTAATCAGTTTTCATTTATTCACTTGCAGAATTTCAAAGCTGGAAGGAAACTCAGAGGTTATATAGTCTAATCATGACATAACTGAATGGCATTTCTGTAACATTCCTGAAAAAGGATCACCTAGGTTTTGCCTGAGGATCTCTAATGAATAAAAATTCATCACCTTCTAGGGCAGCCCATTCTTTTCATGGACAGCTCTTTATGTCAGGAAGTTTATCCTGACATTGAGCTTAAATGTCAAACTCTATTTTTTCTGCTGCTCAAAGTTCTGCCCTCTGTTGTCAAATAGAACATGTCTAAACCCTTCAAATACTTGAAGACATCTTGGTTCCTGTTCTCTTCACCCTTTATACTAACTGGTAATGTTATCAGCTCCCATGGATTAAATTATTATATGCTAATGATTCTCAAATTTACTTACTCAGCCCCAAACTCTCTGCTGACCTTTAGTCAAGCATCTCCAACTGCCTATAGGGCATTTTGAACTGGATGTCCCAAAGACATCTTTGATTCAACATATCCACAGCTAAATTCTCTCTTTTTTTCCCAATCCTTCCTCCCTCCTCCAAATTTTCCTATTTCTGCCTAAGGCACCTCCATCCTTTCAATCACCAAGATTTGTAACTTAAGTATCATCCTTGACTCTTCATTTTCTCTTATTCCCATATCCAAACTATCAATATTCCCTCTGTAACCTCTTACACATGACCCCTTTGACAATACAAAACATTGGTGCACTCTCTCACCACCTGACATCTAGAATAGTGCAATAGCCTGCTGGCTGATTTTCCAGCCACAAGCCTCTTCACACTCCAGTCCTTCCTTAATTTGGATCTCAAAATGATCTTAAAGGATAAGTCTGATCATGTCACAGTCCCTGCTGAGCGAACTCCAATGGCTTCCTACCACCTCCACATCAAACTGGAGGTTTGGCTTTCATAGCCTTTTCCATCCTGGCCCCTCCCTACCTTTTCAGTTTTCTTATACCTTCCATCCCATGGATGGAAGTAGGATCCAGTCATACTGGCCTCTGCTGTTGCTCACACAAGCCACTTCATTTCTCCACTTTGAGCATCTCCTTCCTTCCTCTTGGTTTCCCTGAGTTTCTTCAAGTCCTAACCCAAAACTTCACCTCTGCCTTTCTCAATCCCCTTTCATTCTAGTGTCTTCCTCTGTGGATTATTTTCAATTTGTCCTGAATATAACTTGCATAGATGTAGTTATTTTCATGTTGTGCTCCCTATTAGACTGTGAGCTCCTTGAGAGCAGGGATTCTATTTTATTTTATTTTTACATTTCCAGCACTTAGCACATTGCCTGGCACACTGGAGGCCCTTAAACATTTGTTGACTGTACCATCCAGGTCACCTCCTCTGGATGCTTTCTACCTTCGGAAGGTATCTACCTTCCTTCCATGGGATGGTTATAGCTGAAGATAGTGGATGTCTTCTCCCCACAATGGGGTAGTAACAAGGACTATCATTTCCCCCACTATTATTCTTTTATTGCTGCCTAAAATTGTATTCTTTTTCCTTGGCTATCCCACCATACTCTTGTTGCTTTCTTTCTAATCCTGTATTTATGAAGTTAATTTTTTTAATCCAATGTTATAAGTTGGCATTACATATCAAATTTTAGCTATGCCTTATCCTTCCCTCCTCCCCCAAATTTATATCCTGCTGAGGCCTTTTTGGATTCAAAATCGATGATCTAAATTGTGGAAATATGTATAGAAGAATTGCATATGTTTAACATATTGGATTACTTGCCTTCTAAGGGGAGGAGATGGGGGAAGGGAAGAGAAAAAATTGTAATAAAACGTTTTGTAAAGGTGAATGTTGAAAATTATCTATGTATATGTTTTGAAAATAAAAAAGCTTTAATTCAACACCCCTTCACCCCAAATCAAATCAATTATCTGGTATGTTTTCCATTTTCCCAGCCTTGTGTCATTTGAATACCTAATATATATATTTCATTCATATTTAGATTCACATCACTGATAAAATAGTTCTACCCTTTATAGCGTTACAGGCAGGAATGGCAAATTTTAGTGGGATGTTTACCATAGAGATTTTTCTTTCAGATGCTTCTTATGTCTGGCCATTCAACTAAGTTCAACTCTACCTATCTGTATTCTTCATTTTGTTAACAAGACAATATGAGAGAATTGGTGAAATGTTTTGTTAAAATCTACCATTAACTAGTATATTGCCTGCATGGCGATCTTTTTGCTTAGGCTTTCTGAAACTCCAAGCATTCTCTGGCCTCTTTTCTGCTATTCCTACTATCATAAGTGAAAATTGAATGTATAGAACTAAAGGTGATTTTTGTGATTTTCTTTGTTTAATGATAATATTATTAATAATGACTACAAGGAAAGGCAACATTGAAATAATTTGGAACTCTAAATAATGTAATACTAAACCATACATCCAGAAAATTAAAGATGAAAAATGTCATTCCTTTCCTGCACAAGAGGTGATAAAATTCAGTGCTATAAATTTTTTCAGACAATGTGAAAATTTATTTTATTATGAGAATTTTATCTTTATTTTTTTTAATGGGGAGCAATAGAAGGGACATATTGTAAGTGCATGTAAAATAAACATTTTTAAAAATGTAAACGTAAACTATTACTATTATTATCAGAAGATTTAATTATCATAAAACATATAATAACATACTAAGTACATGAAAGGAAGAATAAGTGTTCAGAAGAAGCATGAAATTTTAGATAAGGAATTTCTATTTTGAATGGATTTATCACTCAGCTGGGTAGATCAATAGCACCATAAACTTAAGATCTAAAAGGTATTTTAGAAATTATATAATCAGCTCAGCTTCATTGTACAGATGAGGAAACTGAAGCCCACAGGTACAAAGTGAATTGTCCAAATTGATATAAGCTAAGATTTGAATTCAAGTATTGAAATTAAAAAAATAAGTGAATCTTTTTTTTTTAATATTGCCCTCCATTCATTCAAAACAAAACAAAATGAAACTTTTCTTAATTCAGAAATCTTGATTATAATAAAGTGTTCTTAGTCCAATTTTAAACTAATTTCAGACATTAAATTATTGTTTTAAAAATATAATGGATTTAATAATTTTACAAAATGAAAAATTAATTTATAAGTGAATAGATCATTAGGTTACTGCTTGATGCTGATGTTTATATATTTTTTAAAACAAAAACAAAGATATTACATTTTGGCAATTAGGAATTTTATAGAGGGAAAAATGACACAAAGTATTTTTAATAAATATTTACATGACAAAGAACCAGAAACTTAATAAGCATAAATATCTGCTTTCCAAAACTACATAGTTGCATATTTGCCTGAAGGTTAAATGCTACCTCTATAAGCTTCAGTAAAAATATTTTTGTTTTAAAAATATCATGAATAAAATTGCAGGATTAACAAATAATGAAATATAAAATTAAAGCTGTTAATTTTTATTCCTTAGACAATGAAATCCCCTCTAACTCCATAATTTCAATGTGTAAAGTTAAAAACATGTTGTTAAATGTATTAAATAGGTAAGTGTTTTGTTGTATGTTTGTCTTTAACCTTTTCTTCTAATTAAATATCACATTAATTATTTTGTAAGGAAAGTTTTAAAATCTCATAACAATCATTTTTAATTTGTCGCTTCAGAATTTATTTAGTGATTCATTAAGCAACCATTATATCTGAAGTCTTTTAAAATCTCAATATAAACTTTACTCAGTTAAAAATACTATATACAAAAGTATATAAATTAGTATCTTTATCTCTAGAAATCTATGACTAATATGAAAAATTAAGACTTATGAAACATAAGAAATTATTAATTCAGAACAAAAACAAAGCAAAATATATTGTCATAGTGAAAGTTTTAATATGATAAAAGAATACACTAGGGAGACTGAAAAACACACTGTACGACACAGTTTGAGGTCCTTCAATTTTATTTCTAAATCTTGCTGCTGGTTGGTTCTGTTTTCCAGGTCAAGGGTCCATCTTAGAAGATAAATTCCATAAAAGTAGTCAAATAGCCAATCTGATTCTCTCCTGTACAGGTTAATTCTTGAGAGAACTGTTGAAATAAAATTGTTGTCTCATCTGTCTTTTTATAACCTAGCATAGGTTTTATAACTCTAGCATAGCACATTTGCATAAAGTAGGCACTTCATAAAGGTTTGTTGAATAAAATAATGTGTAAATTATGAGTTCTTCTTCAATATTTTCTAGTAAAAAACCAAGGAGAAGGTTAGGATGGACTTCAAATTGAGAAAAATGTTTACAAATACTTACATATAAAATATTTATGTCCAAAAATTAGGCACAAGGTAGGGATTAAAAATATTATCAGAAATATGTACAGAATAAAATAGCATTTGTATTTTGGATAAAGCCACTATCACAGTCTCACTAACCTAGTTCAGAGTGGGAAACAATGTGAGCGGGAATACAGGGTGAGGGTGAGGGTGAGGGTGCGACACAGATCAGGAGCAACACAGAAATCTGGAACCTTTTCTCTTCTGAAAAGCCCCGTAACAGGAATTCTCAAGCATGAATCTGAAGGCATATATTCTTTTATTTTTTTAATCTACCTCCCCATTTGATTCTCTGGAGATATCCAATCTGTAATCCATTTGCTTCTTTCAATCCTATTCTGGGATTATGAATGTTCCTTCTGAGATGTCTATTTTTGTCAGTAGTGCCAACATGCTCCTAAGTCACCCAGAAATGAAATCTTGGAATAATCTTTGATTACTCCCTCTCTCTTCTTCAGTATCTAGAATGTTAAGGAAAAAAAAAAGTCTTAAAAATTAATGTCTTTATTAGACTAGATCTCTTAATCACAATTCCATTTTAGGCCTTTACCTTATCCCTGGATTACTAGAATAGTCTTTTAGTTTCCTATCTCTTCCTTCCTCCAATACATTTTATAATTAATTTTTATTTTAATTTTCAATTTTTATTGATATTCAATATTATAATTCAATCCAGATCTAAATTTATGATCCTTAAAAAAAGTGGCCAATGACAGATTGGGTTGGAGGGTGATGGGGAGAGTTTCATCCGAAGCCCAGGCAAGGGATTTAGATTTGTTTCTCTTGCTTCTATAGAACAAATGTTTGAGCACTGGACTGATGATGAGAGAGGGTTGCTTATCAGGAAGATTTGTCACCAGAGAAATCTTCCTCAAGAAAAAAGAAAAACAAATACCTCTTTGTAATTGTCAATCACACATGTACTCAAGATTTGTGTCCGCTATATAGAGAAGGCTGGAACGGGATATTTTAGCCCGCTACCATGAAGAGATGTATACTATACCGGGATACAGCAATAGTGGATAAGATCCTTGGCTTATAATTCATTTGGAGGTGAAAATTAGCAGATAGAAGGAAAGTTTTATTTGGAGTGGAGAGTCTGAAGGGACATCTAAGTAATATGAGTCAGGGATATCTAAGAAGCTAATTGTCCTGGCTTGTTCAGACCTGGAGGAGAGGTGTGTATAGCAGGAAAAGACTAATTCCAGTGGAACTTCTTTCTGGAAGATGTGATAAATGCCTGGACTATAATGTGTTCTGCCCTTATTATTAACCTATTAATCTGAATATCATGGGTTTTTTCCTGGACATAGCAGAGTTAAAACAAGTCTTGGTTTTAAAAAAGAGACTGGAAAAACAATCATTCTATAAATTATTCTATGACTAAGCAGGTTTACAACAAATGAATGGTGGAATGTGGAAGAAAGGTGTGAATGGAAAATAATTCACAACTCCAGGACCATCTCAAAGTATGACTTGGGATAGTTAGGTGATAGGGGATCTAAGAAGGAACAGCTAATTTTCACTTAACTTAAACATATCCTACATTAGGTCCTATTTCACTCATATTGACTTCCTACTAATATATTGTACATAATTTTTATTTCCTTCATTAGAATGTAAGGTCTTTAATGGTAAAGAGGATTTTTGCTTTTCCTTTGAATCCCTAGAACAGAGCACAGAATCTGTCACATGGAGAGAAGCTAATAAATGTTTATTAATTAATTGATTTATTGAAGAAAGTATTTGTGATATAGAGAAGCAAGGCTTCTGCCAATCAATCAGGCAACAAGCATTCATTTAGTATCCATTATATATATATATATATGTCAGGTATCGTACTAGGAATTATGGGAACAAGCTAAAACAATGAAATAATTCCTACCCACAATAAACATTCTATTCAGCATGATAAGAAGCACTTAAATAGATATATACAAAGTATTCAAATACAAGATAGTGTGGGAAGGAGGACACCAGCAGATGGGGAGAATCAAGAATGACTTTATGGAGTTTGATGAGCCTGGGCAGAATCTTTAAGGAAAAGAGGAACTTTATAAAACAGAAATAAGGAAGGAGTACATTCTAGAGATATGTTAAAGTCAGTGAAAAGACAAGGAGATAAGAGTGTTGTGTGTGAGAAAAGCCACTCTGGACTAAGGAGGATGGGAGAAGGTCCAACTTATCTCCAATAGAGATATTCAATGGGGCTGTAAAGATAGATTGGCCAGGCTGATTTGGATTTTAAAAACTAGACTAGTATATTTTATCAGAGTCAATAGAGAATTGTTGAGTAGAATGTTCACTTATGCTGATTTGCATTTTAATCTCAAAGTGAAGGAGGGTAGACAAGAAGAGAAGGCATGATGTAGGTGAGGGTCAGTAGTATCATAGTTGTAAGAGACTTCAGGCAACTAGGAGCAATTAGAAGGTTATTGCAATACTTTAGTTGAAAGGCATTAAGAACCTGAATGGTGGCTACTGGAGTAGACAAAAGGAACCAAGTGCTAGAGATGTGATAGAAAAGAGATTTGGCAACTGACTGGAACAATGAAAAGTCCAGGATAATGCTGGAAGACTGAAAAGATGCCTTTAGTACAAACAGGAAAGTTTGAAAGAGGGGACAGTTTGAGGAAAAAGGTTATGAATTTAGTACTGGATATGATGAGTTTGAGATTTCTCGAAGACATTCAGTTCGGAATATCCAAAAAGCAATTTGTGATGCAGTACTGAAAATCAAGATAGAAAATGAGGCTGGATACAGAAATCTGGGAATCACTTATATAGCGATGATATTGAGCTGAAATGATAGAAGTTACTGGAATTATATACTTTTTTCTTTTGTGTAATGTTTGGGCTAGCTTTCTGGAGGGCCTTGGGACCAGCCTTGGTCTTAGCAGAATAATCACCATGAGAATAGTAGGAATAAAGTCCAAAATTATTATTGTCCCCTTCACAGTCCGTGTCTGTTATAGTCTGACCCAGTCTCCTCTGCCAATCTGCAGGTCTGTCAGTCTTTATTAGAGGAGGGAGGAGAGCCACCACAAGGATAGTCAAAGATAGAATGTCTATCTTCCAGTCCTTGTTAGCCCTTATATATCTTATTGTAATTACATCATGACAGCATACTGATTATGTATGAACTTAGCCATTCCATTACCATGCTAAATACTAAGAATATATGTGAACTAGAGAACAATCATCTCATCAATTCCACTGAGTTAACACCTTATTTCAAGTATACTTGTTTCAAGTATACCTCTCCAAAGTTCCACCCTCTACACTTTTGAATATTTCCTTATTTTTGCCATCTCTCTATATCTATATAAAATGCACTGAATATTAAAAAATGTTGATTTAACTTAAAGTCATCAAATCTTTGTAAAATTCTTTACTTCTGCTAAGATGGTTGCATATAAAGTACAATTATTTTCTTAGTAGACTCAATGCAAATATTTATCATGCCATACAAGATGACAAAATGTGCCATGAAATGATGTTTGTTCTTGATTTTGGATACATGGAAAACCTAACTTCACCAAATCATTTATGTGTCTCTCCTAGGAAAATCTGGGAATTATTTTAATATTTAGTTACAACTTCCTTTTGAGATTGTCAAAATTGTTACATTCTTCTGGTTGTATGACCACCCACTGGTCACTAGATACAGATTTCACATTTAGAACACCAACAGCTAAGGTTAATACTTAAAGATAACCTAGAATCTGTATGTTTCTTAATACTCTCTACTCCCTTCTGAGACACATTTGTATCATTACTCTAGAAACTGAAATGACCTACACACAACTGAGGTTATTTTTCTTTATTTCAACTAGTGACATAGTCAAATATTTATGTCACCAAGTAGCCAAGCCTACTAATAATAAGCCTCTCCCTATTTAGTTAGGATGGTCTTTGGAAAAGAAACAAAATTGGGGGGATCATATTTGAAGCTTTTTGACAATAATAGAATCTACAAGAAATTATGCTTCATTTGGCTGGCCCTTCAGAACCAAATGTCACTTTCATGCCTACATAAGGCATCAGAATAAGACTTTATGGCGATGACTAGACCTGGATTCAAATATCACTTCTGATACATAATAGCTATATGACCCCATGCAAGTCACTTCATCTCCTTCATCTGTAATTTGTAAAGAAAGTGCTGAGTTGCCTTGGTAGAGGGAGTTTCTTCCTGGGATCACCATATAATAATGAACTCACAGGTCTAATGTACCCAACTTCCCCCAGACTCCTCCTCCCAAAAAAACAAACATTAAAGACAAATTGCTCAAGTCCTTTCTAGAAATCTGATGTAAAGTACTAACAATATAGTTTCATTTCAAATAAAAAAAACCTCACCCTTATTATAAAAGACCTATGAAAAGTAAAAATCCACATTTCTCTTTGAAAACTATGTAAAATTATAAATTTTCCTTCGTGGAAGAGGGAAAAGAAGTCTAGGTTCAGAAGGAGCACTGTGTTTTAATCTTTACTTTGCTACTTAGCAGCTATAAGAACTTGCTGAAAAATTAGGGCTTGAGATTGGGTGGGGAGACTGGGGAGGACTACTTTAAATTCCCTTCTATAGTTAATTTTTATAGTCCTATGAATCCCATTGTTAATACTATTAATATGATAAACTCAATAAATGTCTATTATTATTATTATTTGGAATACTGAATTATGTTACACATGATTAGACCTATTCTATTTAACAATAGTGAAATTATTCTTTTGCTCTGTGGGAATTTTTTTAACTTGAAATATCCCTTAGAGAAGAAAAAAAAAATCAAATCATTATTTTAATGACATCTTCTTAATGTTTATGCCAAATGTGCATGATAAAAGCAAAGGTTATTTGATTATGAAATTAAGAACACTGAGTTATTTATTCTGTGGTACTATACAGATCATTGGACAAGAGTCCTAAAATTACTTGTTATAATTAAATCTTCCTCTGTTCTTTTTCTCCTTTTGTCACCTGCAAATACTGAATGGAGGTTACTTCCTCTTTTGTGTGCCAAAGTTTCTCCCTTTTCCACCCACAAAGCTGATTTGTGTGTGATTACAATTAAGTAAACAGAGGCTCAGTTTAGCTGTACAGGTAGGCACAAGATCTTTGAGGAGGAATGTGTGAACTTATCCCAATAAGTACATAGGCAAAAAACCAATGTCAACTTTTGCTAAAATTGATGAACTGCTGTAGAGAAATGAAAGCCATCTCTAAACTATTTTTATAGTAGTATAGTTTAAGAAAGCCAGGACACATCTCTGTCTCACTGGTATATCTTCCTTTTAGGAAAAGACAGGTTCCTGCAAAGTAAAGATTTTGATTATTGAGATTTTTCTAATTAAAAAGATGTCTTTATTTAACAGAGAAAGAAACACATTTACTTATACATTTCAGCTTTCCATATACTGAGCCCCTCTCATTCAAAATTACATGTTTGGAGCTTTCAATGAATGGTAGAAAATTCTAAACTATACCTATATGTAGGAGGATAAAGCTTTGAATGAGAGATCACACAACATTGTAATCACAAGAGATTAATAGCTATGAGATATATTTTTGTGAGATTTGGCTGCCTAAAGTACAGGCTGCATGAGTTAACAGGTTAAATGATGAATTTAACATTGATTAATATTGGTAATTAGATACAATGTTTATAAAGTCTTGATTATCAGATACTTTTTTGCATAGGATCTCAGATTTATAAAAGAAATTATTTGGTGACAATCACAAATATGCTTGTAATTTAACAATGATTACACTTTGTCATGCTATTGTTTAAGAAGAGATATACTCCTGGCATGTTTTATAAATCAATAAGTATATACTGAACCCCTACTATGGATGCAGCACCATGCTCCAAGAACCCCATAGCAAGGGCAAGTCACATAGGCCCTCATTCAGCCCTTACTGTGGCCCTTACTGAGTTTTCCTTCTTATCTATAGCACTTAAAGTCTATAAAACCTAATGTTGGGCTCAGAGATACAAGTTATAGGAGATATGATTACAGAACAAAACAGCAACAAGTTGGCCTAAGAACTGAAATTTGGGTAGCTTGCTTATGACAGTAATGGTAATCCATTCATCAAGAGCATGTAAACATGAATACACAGATTTATAGAAAAGGGTTTTCTGAACTTGGAGATTGACATGCTTGTCTCTAGTGAAAATATCCAGATAAAACAAATAAAGCAAAGGTAAAGGTTAGTCCCTGTAGCATGGAGTACTGGGAAGAAAACTGGATTTGGAATTTGAAGACCTAAGTTCAAATTCTACCTCCATTACCATATCATTTTAAACAAATCAATTAATTTATCTGTTTCCTTCTTTATAAGAGAAGAGATTGAATGAGATGATTTCTAAATAATCTCTTCCAGGTCCAAACCCTATGATATGATTAATGGAAAAAGCAAAGAGCTTAGTTTCAGGGATAATATATCTATCTGGTCTTAACTTTGCCACCAGCCATTGTGGTCACTTAGATAAGCCCTACGTATCTGTCAAATACAATTTCATATCTCTTAAAAGAACTGTTAGCATTAATCTTATATTATTGTTATAAATACTTTAAAATCCTACTAAAATATACTAAAATAAAATATACTAAAATATGGGCTGAGGCTCGAGTTGATGCACTCCCAAGCACGTGAGGCTAAGTAGTAATTGGACCATAAGCTTGGAGAAAGAATGGTCCCCGCCCACTCTTTGTGCAAGTCCTGATGTGTTGTATAGGAAATGATGTTTTTGGTAGGTGGAGGCAGGGGAGTGGAAAGGAAAAAGGAAGGAGAGACTGATGGCTGGCATCTTGTCACAGCTGCTCACATTGCTATCACGACCGCCCTTCACCTCCAATGCCCCTCTGCTAGGTGGCTTCCTATCTGCCCATATTGCTATCGCAATCCTTCTTCACCTCTACTGAGAATAAAGACTGAAGATTTTTCCCTTAACCTGAATTCCTGACTCTGGCTGATTTTAAATACATGGTCTTCACAATTGTTCTTGTTATTATCATTTAGATATTTATGAAATGGTGGAGAAGTATCATTTTAAAGGAAATAAAGTATTTACACACACACACACACACACACATACACAAAAGTGTTATATTACAAAAGGTAGTTGATCATTTATCCTCAATAGATATTTTTCTCTACAAATCCTGGTGTGAATCTGATATAGTAGCAGTTATCTTGAGAATCAAGAATTCCAAAGGCAACAAACTACATACATAAGAACTATTGATAATAGAGTTGTCCCCTCTTTTTGTTTTCATATTTTGCCATCACTAATATATTATAGCAGTATTAGTGATTCTCAATATTATCATTTGTTTCAGTTGTTTCCACTTCTTTGTGATCCCATTTAGGATTTTCATTACCTTTTCCAACTCATTTTACAGTTGAGGAAACTGAGGCTAAATGACTTGCTGAGGGTTACATACTCATGTCTGAGGCTAGATTTGGAGTCAGGAGATGAGTTTTTCTGATTTCAGGTCTGGTGTATTACCCACTGAACCAAAACAGCTGCCCCTTTGAGCCCTAATGGAATTTTCTAAATGTGAGAGACATGATACTTTGAGTTTTAATTTGCTATATGCTCATATTTTAAATGAACCCAAACATCCATAATTTTGTACCAATGTAGTAATTTATTAAACTGAATAGCAGAGAAAAGGATATTATTAAAGATTTTTCCATCACTACTACAACCTCATTTCTTAATCGGAATTCTATACCAAATTTTGTAGACGAGAGTAATAGTTAAGAAGGACTTTTAAGTATAAATAAATAATTGGTTAATTAGGTTTAAGCTCTCATAATGTGAAAGATAAGATTTATAAATAAAAAAATAACGAAATCTTTGTAACTCAAAAATTTTAAGTATCATACCAATAATTCCACACCATAAATAACAAAGACAATTTGTTGTATTTATAAATATGTAATCAACTTTTTATTATTCCTTCTTAGAACACTTAACTTCCTCTTATAGTTCAGTATACTTCCTAGTTATCAGTGTATATTTAAGGAGGGTAAATTTAATTTTAGTGTTAACTTTTAAGAAGTGTATTTTGAAATGTAAATCTGCTGTCAAATGTAATATGACACATATCAATGTCAAATATAAATGCCTGGACAGTTCATGGTCAAATTGTTATACTCTTTCCTTTTATTAGTTTGGATAATTAAGGATAAAGTTTACATTTATAAGCCAAAAGGAGTACATATATCACTGAGTTTTGCTCCCTATATAGCAGTTGTTTCATTTTCTCTTTTGCAAGATTAAGTTTTTTGAATTAACAATAATAATGAGAAACTATGAAAACAATTATCACTTATTAACAAAACAAAAATTTCTAATTCTGTCTTAGCTATGAATTCTACCTCTGGAGCTCACAAATTATAACATTCTAATTATTATATAATTAAATATTGATTTGATAAGTAGAATAGCAAATGAAAGTAGCATTAAAAAAGAGCAAAAAAGATAAAATAAGCAAATTTTCAATAGTACTTTAAAAAGAGTATTTAGATATTCTTCTTTCATATCAGCCCAAGTTAATAATATTAGAAAAAGTTACCTGTGACAAATGAAGAAATCTGGAAAAAAAAAGGGGGTAGGAAAAGGTGAAATATAGCATAGGCTGGCTATTAAATTCACACAGGGCTGGAAGTGAATACCTACAATACGCTACTATACTATATAATATATTCACCATGTTACTTTTAAAACTTTCTTGTCTGTGCTTCCTTCTGACTTCCCTTTTGTTTTTTGTTTTTTCAGTGCATTAAAAAAGTTTTGATCATGTTCTTTTTATTATTTTTACTTCCTTTTTTGAGGGGGTATCATTACTGCTACTCACTCACTCCTCAATTTTCTCCAAATAAAAACTGAAGGAAAAAAAATCTCATTACAAATAAGTACAATCAATCTAAACAAAAGCACTCAATTACCAAGTCCAAACAAATGAATCTCTTTTTATACCTTGAGACCCTCTTTGAGTCAGTAGTTAAATAATATGCATAAGAGGATTTATCTGAGTGTTTTAAGAGACTTCAAAATCAAGAGTTAACAATGTGCTATAGCAGCTAAAAAGCTACTTGTTAGACTGATGGAGAGATATTGTCCAGAAGTAGGGAGGTGATAACTCCATTATATTTTACTTTGGTTAGAAAATAGCAAGTTCACTGTTCAATTACTGATGCTACAACTTAGATAGAGAGATAGACAGATACAGATAGATAAATAGATAGACAGACAGATAAATAGATAGATGGATGGATGGATGGATGGATAGATAGATGAACAGATAGAAGAATAGATAGACAAACGGATGGACAGACATAAACTGGAGGGCCCTCTGAGGAGTGCAATCAAGATAGTTAAATATTAAAATCATGTCATATGTTGTTGCTTGTTCTCTGTTCTTGAGGAGGACCAATGACTTATGGAAGGTGATGTCTTGATATGCAAATGAATCAGATTTAAGGGAGCGTCTGTGCAAATTCAGCCGGAGTCATCTGGGTCCAATGGCAAGATATAGATCAGGATGCCTGGAGATGTTCCTGGACGCAGGAGGAGACCTTGATCTTTTTAAGCTAAGGTCTTTCCCAGGTTCTCAGTTTGTCTGCTAAGAGATTAAGTGATTCAGGCTAAATAAGAAATGAAATCAATCTGGGAAGGGAAGACTCTCACGGTTTCTAGCCAGAACAAAACTATTACTTTTTATACTCAGAGCCATCAAAACCCAAATAATGACCAAGTGAGGTTTGGGCTTGGACCTACAGTTGGCCAATGAGTGAGAGCCAGAGTGATTTGGGATTAGGGCAGGATCAAGTAGCTCCCAATGGGTCTGGTCTGAAGCCTGGTTTTCCACTGCTGTACTTGAAGAAATCATTAAATGAAACTACATGGGACAAAATCCCCAGGTTTTTTGTTTGTTTGTTTAAGACAGATTAAATAAATGCCACATGAGGTCTTTTTGAAAGAATGAAGGTGGGGAGAGACAATTACCTGAGGCAAAAAAAAAAAAAAAAAAAAAAAAAAAAAAAGACCCTGGGAGGAAATAGTTGGTTAGTAGAAAATGTGATTAGTTATTCTGCTTGACACCAGAGGAAAGCACTAAAAACACAGAAGAATGGAACACAATTAAATTGCATGATAGAATTGGAAACAGGAAGAGTTGGCTTCAGATCCCACTTCAGATGATTACTAGGTAAGTGTAAGTCACAACCTTTCTAAACTTCAATTTTCTCTTCTGCAAAATAAGAGCATTGATTATTTGATCTCTAAGGTCCCTTCCAGGTCTAAATTTGTAATGTATGAGAAAGGAAAAAAAGTTTAAGTTCCATTAAAAAAAAAAAAAAAGCTTCCTAACAATGAAATTGAGGTCAGGTTTATATTTCATGCATTCAGTTCAATTCATGCAGTGGTGAAATAGTATTTTTAAGTTCTTAAAATGCCCTAACAATTAAGAATTTTCTAAAAATGGAAGTGGCTATCTTGGAAAGCTGTAGAATCAATTCCCCTTCCCTGGATATATTCAACCAAAACCTAGATGATATTGCTCAAGCATTAAGCAGAAGAAAGTCTTGTTCAGTAAGTGTTGAGTAGATTTAAGAAGTTTTTTGAAGTCCTTTCCAACTCAGAAATGTTTTGATTCTGTGATAGACCAATCTTTTATTTTTGCAAAGAAGTCCTAGAGATACACAAATCAATCATACAGGAAAGCTGCTCTAACTCTAAACTTGCTGCTTTTTACATTCATAGCATATTCATTCTCCTGTCCTAAGGTTTCTTCTTCTTTTGAAAATCATGCATAAAGTAAAAATTGCCTTAGTCTACCATTAATACTTTGCATTTATGCATATCCTATCTTTAGTAGTAAGTTTTCAAGTGTAATAATGTCAAATCCTCCTACCATTCCCCTCTCCCTTATTAGTGAAGGCAAGAAATTTATCATGACAATACTTATTAAGTAGAAAATCTAGGAGAGGCATTACAGAGAAAAAAAAAAAAGAAAGGAAAACAAAGACAACTGAATGTTGATATTCACTCCCTTTCTTCATCTCTTCCCCAATCCCCCACCCTCACAAAAAAAAAAAAAAAAATCTCAATCTACTTGATAACAAGTACCTAACAAGGAAGATCTCACTTCACAGTAAAATTTAATAGGAAAGTAATGTTAAAGATTCAATTGTCTTCATAATCATATAATCACAGAAATTATCTCTAAAAAAATCAAACATTCTTTAAGATCTAGCAGATTCTCAAAAAGCCATCTTGTGTATTTTTAACAAATGAGACAAGTCATTAAGTGATTTGACATACTATCCACGTGAGAGGTCATTACTATTAATTAGTATTCAGACTTTTAGGTTAGCTTAACCTGTGAAACTGGGCCAAATGCATTTTATGATATCTTTTGTTATACCTGTACTTGTTGATATTGTATCTGAAATAAAAAAAAAAATTGGGAGTCTGCAGTGGACTGACTTTTAAAATGAGTAAGCTTCTACAAAGACAGTCTTAATAGTTCTTTCTCAACAAAAAATTAGATACCTACAAATTAGCTTTGACAACTTGATTTTTAAAAAGTCTGCCTCTAATGTAAGAGGACTAAGTTGCTGTTCCAAATTTCATATTAGCCATTTATAATGCAAAGTTCCTTACATGATTAAAAAAATGACTAGTCACAGCATATAGACCCTTTCCAGTTTCCATATTTCTCATCATCTTTGCTTTGTGACTTTTAAATGAGTTTGCTGATTAAGAACAACCTAGAAAATGATAAATCTTCCAGCAACATCACTGAGTATATAGCACATTTTCATGTAACATATTCAAGGAAAACATTTCCAGCAAACAGTTAAAATTTTGGAAAATATATGTCAGCATTATCTCTCAGGCCCCTGTCATTACCACAAGAATTTGTCCTGAGTCTAACTGGCCTCTTAAGTTAACACTTTCAGCTAGTGACAGACATTCATTTCCAGAAAACATTACCAGTAAATTTGGTGACATCATATGCTACCAACAATTCAGATCCCAAACTGACTAAATCTAAAAACGCAAGAATAATAGCTTAACTAATGTCAGGGAAACCATTAGGTTATTCAAAGAAAAACTAATTAGGACTTAAAAGCCAGTATATACCTTCTTCCCAATGCTTTCTGAAACAAGCTTAAAGCCCAATAAAGTGTGCTACTTATTGCTGACTTAATAATCAAAAGATTTCTGGTTCCAGATTTAATGAATGAATTATTTTGATACATAGCTACTGTTACCAAGAAATAAGATACAAAGGATATGTAACTGGCATTTTACTTTTCTGCCTAAGAAGCATATATGAGGAGCAGTTTCTTTGACTCTTAAGTATGGAAAGTCATTGGCAAAATTGAGGGGAAAATAGTCTTTGATGACCCCTGTTTCCCTTTTTGGGATCTCTCCCTTTCCCTTAGCTGGTATTCTTAACTTATCAATTTTCATTCAGACTTCTACTACCAGCATGTTCTGGTACCCTGTCCCTCTTTTAATTTGATTTTTCTTTCTTCTTTTATTTTAACCTTTCTTTGTATCCACACTTAAAATTTATTTCTCTTTCTCCCCATTCTCCATTCTTTTCCTCCCCCTTTCCTTTCCTTTATTTTCTTATAATTATCAATATCTATTCCTTTATCCGGGTTCCAGGTCTTCTATGTGTGACCTTGGGCAAGTCAGCTGACTTAAAATGAGAGTTGTAATAGATCTTTAACTATGACTTTTAAAGTCATTAGTTTTTAAGACACATTTGCTTCTTCTTCCTTTACCAGAATATAAACACTTCATTAAAATAGGTCCCCTTCCAAAAACTCAAAGCATATACCTTCCTACATTTCTTCTGATTCCTTTGAATTTCAAAATTCCTTTTCATTTCTGCTCTCTTCATCAGGAATACTGGAAAACCCCCTATTTAATTAAAAATGCATTTTACTTTGCTCCACAAGATTATACTAAATTTTACCATGTAAGTTATTCTTGGTTGTAAACCTCTTTCCTTTGTCTTCTTAAAAAAATGTATATTCCATGTTCTCCCCTCCTTTAAAGTTGTAGTTGTCAGGTCTTATGTGAGTTTGACTGGTTCTGAAATACTTAAATTCTTTTCTTTCTGACTACTTGCAGTATATTCCTGGGAGTTTCCATTTTGAGGTTTCTCATTAAGGATGCAACTCCTGGATTCTTTCTATTTTCCTTTTGCCCTTTGGTTGTAATGGGTACTGGTAATTTTTATTCATGATTTCTTAAATTTTAGTATTCAAATATTTTATAGTTAAGTTTTTAGAAAGTCCAATAATTTTTAGATTATACCTCAATTTGTTTTTGACATCAGTTATTTTTGATATGAGATTACTTACATATTTTTCTATGCTTTCATTCTTTTTATTTTGTTCTATCAGTTTTTGATTCTGTGAGAAACAGATCTGGAAGAGTGACTTATCCCTACATGGAAATTAAGTAGCAGTTTCAGAACTTAAAGATCTTATGATTCCAAATCCAAGACTCTTTCAACTATATTACTTTCATGTCCAAATCCTATGATTCAATACATACATACATACATCAAACTGTTATATAAGATAACAAAATCATGTATTTGGAGTTATCAGAGATCTTCAAATTCATCTATTACAACTCTCATTTTAAGTCAGCTGATTTGCCCACAGTCTCACAAGTAATATACAGTCAAGGCAAATTCCATGTTGTCTGAATCTTAAGTCTGTAATTTCTCCATGACAACATACTGCATTATATAAAGTTATATTAATTGACATTTTATGAAGATCTGCCATATAATAAATAACTGCTCTTTGTAAATTGATTTTACATGACTTAAAGGACCACCTCAGATAACACATTGCATATATGAATACATGGATATTTCCAGATTCATTGTTCTTTATATCTAAAAAAATATTTTTATAATCACATTTACCTATTATGAATGTGCATTTAAATTGGCAGAATAAATTCTGAAGTTGATTTTTCAATGAGATAATTTAGACAGCTCTAATACACTTCAGATGAAACATATTAAGTACTGGAAAGAATGAATTATGACCCTAATAAGTTTTTAAAAATCATATTATATTTTCTTATGATTCCAGATTTAATTCTTTCAATAACTGTTTTGTTAAGTATATTTTTATTGACATCTTTAGTTATTATTTCCATTGCTAAAATTTCTATTAACCCTTCTTCTTGCAGAGTTATCACATATGTCATATATTATTAAAAAAAACAAAAATAAAAAAAAGGAAAATGGAAAAAACTGGCATAAGTGATCAATACACCCAAAATATCTGAAAAAAATGTGCCATGTTACAATATTTGTGGACATCCTATTGGTTGCCAAGAGATGGTGTGTGAGTATATCCTTGTCATTTCTATCCTCTTAACATCTCTCACATACAACTCTTTTTCTGTTCGCTTCTCATAACCTTAGTCTAGGCCCTCATCACTCCTAATACTTGCAATTTTGCAGTGGCTTCCTAATTGGTCATTCTGCTTTAGTCTCTTCTTTACTCCAATCTACTCTCTTTAAAGAGTCCAAAATGTTTTTCCTTAAGTGAAGAACTAAATAGGTCACTTTCCTACTCAATAAACCCTCATGGCTTCCTGTTGCCCCAGTCTCAAATATTAAAGTCCTCTATTTAGCATTTGAAGCTCTTCAAAACTTGGCCCCAAACCATCTTTCTAGCTTCACTTGACATTACTTTCTTCCTTCACTTTACAATCCACTGACATTGCCCCAATTCTCTGTCTTCAACAAACAGCTATGTACTTGTATATGAAGCTCTAAAATGTATTCCCTATTTGTTAAGGACCATGACCAGGTGAAGGGGCAGGTCAATTCTCCAAGAGCTTCCACAGTTGTGAATCATAAACTTGAAGGAGTTGTAAAACAGCCTTCACAGATAATTCCTTGTGGAATGAGAATGAAATAAATTGGAGGCAAGAGGGAAGAAGAGAAAGGTCAGAGAACGCAATGGTCTCTCAGTCCTCTTGTATCATCATCTTCCTCTCACATGAAGAGATCCACTTTACAGGTCTGAGTTAGACTCTATCAGCCACTGGCGGGTGGCTCCCATATCACAACATATGGTGCCCAAACAGAGACACAAGAATCACAAGAAACAAAGCAGCAGCAGCACTTGAGAACTGTTCGTGAGTAGGATCCTCCCAGATTTCCTTTGGTAACCCGTGGGGAAGGAAAGGGAGAAGAGCCCCAGTAAGACTTTTTTAGTCGAGATAATTAAATGGGCCAACACATCAAAAGGACTGAGCCAAGAGACTAATGAGAGACTTATGAAAAATGCCTGTTCTGACTATAGTTCTCTTCTCTATTTTTTGTTTTATGGATATTTCCTCCCCACAGCGTGGTCAGTAAGTTTGTGCATTTGCTGTTATCTGAATCTACACATTGAGTAATGCAAGCAGCACTATCATTTCTGGATGGCTGTAGGGTGAAATACTATAGCAACACCTATTCACCAATCTCACAGCACTCCTTACATCTTCAGAATTCTATTTAAATGTCATTTCTTGTGTGAAGCATTTATTGATGTTCACAACTACTAATGCTCCCTCCAAAGATCCTGAATTTAATGTTGTCTTTCAATTTGGCTTATTTTAGATTTATTTAGTTTTTATTTACTAATATTTGTGCATATTAAGAGCTAGGATTGTGTGTGTGTGTGTGTGTGTGTGTGTGTGTGTGTGCTTGACCAGCAGCTAGTACAGCAAGTGGCACATAACATATAACAAATGCTTAATTATTGTGAAAAGATATTTGGATGATTTCTTAATGAATTTAAAATGGAATTTTCTCCTACTCCCATTTTCAAGTCTCATAAGTGAAACTAAAGATAAAAATCTATAGAGAATATAGATGATTATTTACTATGCAAGTTTGGAACAGTTTGAGAAAAAAATGAAAATCTGTATTAATTTTACATGTATTTCATGCTATTGCTGAATTAATCATATTTAATTACAACCTCAACTACCCATTTTTTCTTTTGAATCCTTATACAATGACATAATATATGAACTCAGAAATTAATTTATAACAGCATGACTGTCTTAATCAATGTTTAAAAGCTTTGGTTTATACCAGAATCATACAGAAGTAATAGTTTCTTTTATAAGTCCCTCGTTTCATTAAAAAACAATATGATGAGAAAAACACTACATCTTTTATTCTTTGTAATTTTTATTTTTTCATTAGTTTTAAAATGTAATAACTTTTGTTCCTCCCAAATTAATTTGGTGGCAATATACAGATTTAAACTTTTCCCCCTTCAATAAATTTATTCAACTAGTTTGTTCAATATAGAAATTACAGAATCAAAAGAAGCTAATAGTCAATAAATATAATTGAAAATTATTAATTGCTTACCATGTGCCAGGCATAGTGCTAATTGCTGATAGTACAAAGGCAAAATACAGTCCCAGTCTGTATTAATCTAAGGGGAAAGAGTCATCAAGGTAAGACATATCTAAGAACATCTAACTGGATTGTAATTTTGTATTATTGAAACAAATTAAAGAACGTGAACTCAGAAATAGATTTGCTAAAGTGAAATAGTATTTAAAAGGAGAGGAGGAAGGATAGGTAATCAAATTAAAGAAGGGTGATTTAAGATATCCCATAAATAAAAATGACAAAGTTTCCAAAAGTTATATATTTTGGTTAACTATTATTAATGTGGCAAATATAATAAGGTATCCAAATACTTTAGGGGAATTTGATTTAATCTTTAGGGAAAGGCTGTCTGATTTACTGCTTTTCTGGTATTCATTAATCAAGGAATTCCTTTAATATTACACTATGAATTATTAATTCCATTCTGCCTCCCCCAAACTTAATAAGCAATAACTTGGACATTGTAAGGGAAATGCATCCATTTTTATATATTAATTTTACCTTTCTTTAAGAGAAATAATATAATTTAAGAATGTAGCCTGAACTCACATTTATTCTTAGCTCTTAGAATGAATTCTCACTGGAAAGCTAGATCAATAAGTCAGGAAATAAGCTGGCATAATGGGGGAAAAGAATTTCTCTTCTGAAAGTAAGAGTAGATGATGTACTTGTCTTTTATAATAAAAATCAAATAGTTCTTAGCCTAAGTGTTCTTTAGAATTCCCTGTCAGTTCCTCTAAAGATTTTTTTTTTTAAATAAAGGGCAATCAGATTTATTTAATATGTAGGATTATCTTGACATTGTAGCAAATATCAGTAACCAATCATCACGAAGAGACAATGTTGTGTACAAACCAAGTGGGTCTCTTTCCGGAATATTTGGAATTTGCCACTGCATGGAAAAGAATTTTCTGGAAGAATAACCGAAGTTTGTGACAAAGTGAATTGTTATCACATGGGGGTGTAATATGTTATTTTTTTTAATATGTGAAGCCACAGAAAAATAATGTCTTTTATATTAAATATAGCTTACCAATTAGTACAAAATAAAATGTGAACTATGACATGCATTTACACTAGTGAACAGGCTGGAGAAAATTAATAGTTTAAGACTGACAAGAATTGAATATGAATATGAAGAAATATGATGCTAAAATTTAGATAAGCATTTAGGAATTTCTAAATATTTTAAGTAAATATAGAAAATGATTGGATGAAATAATCATCTTTATATACTAACTTATTTTCAAAAAAGATAAAGCCCAGAGAGAAATAAATTAACATTTATATATGAAATATATGAATCACTTATGAAACAAACATTGTTATCAGTTGGGATATGATATCAGCACATAATTTTATTATATGAATGAATAACAAATATTATTTAATTCAATTTTAAGTAATATTTATTATGGCTTCTTTTAAATGACCTCTGCTTATCCTTGTTCATTACATAGCCTACCTTCTGCAGCTGCTGAACTTTTGGGCACATTTCTCTTCAAAACTAGCGGCATTCCTAAACAGCATTTTAGGTTCACCTAATCCTTTTTCATAAAATATTTTAACTTCATCATAAAATATGAAAATAGATAAATGAGCTATATAGTTAATATTAAATTAATCTGATTATTTTTTCATAGCACATCATGAAAAAGTAAGAATATACTTGATTCAAATACTTGTGGCATTTTATTGTTAAATGCTACATCATACCCTATTTTGCAACCCCTCATTATTTCTGCCAAGTAAAACTCTAGTAATGCTTCATTTAATCCACACCCTTGTATGAATTGGCTTAAAGTGCTTCCTCTACCCTAAAGGCACAGCAATAATTATTTAACATATACAAGTTCATATAAGATGTAAATTATATTCTGTTAAATTAGTAATAATCTTCAAAGTTTGCTATTATTTTAATTGATATTAACTATAATTTTTAGAGAGAGAGAGATTTTAATTATTATGCCTGCAAAGAATATATGTAAAGAGAGAGAGAGACAGAGAGAGAGACAGAGAGAGAGAGAGAAATAAGAGAGAGAGAGAGAGAGAGAGAGAGAGAGAGAGAGAGAGAGAGAGAGAGAAAGAGAGAGAGAGAGAGAGAGATTTTAATTATTATGCCTACAAAGGATATATACAAAGTAGAGAAATCTGGATAGTCCTGATTCCAAATTAAATATACATAGTGTACTTAAAAATACAGAACAGAGTTTTGTCTTTCTAGCACTTATCTGATCAACTACGGGAATGTAATCACCAAGATTTCAAAATTAAGGTAGAGTTTAATAATAAAATAGCTTTTAAAAGAAAAGAGTCATTGACCTAGAATTTGTTGCAAAGTTTGTTGACAGTAAACTTCTGTTTATCCAGGTAACCTAATTAACTGGTAATTTTAAAAGCATTCATTCCCCTATATGGACTCTTACTTTCATGAGAAATAAAGAGGCAAACAAATAGAGCAGAAAAGACTAGGCCAAAAAAACTAAACAAACAAAACCCAACCTAAACATATTCTAAGAATATTATTGTATTACTATAGATTCAGCCCAATAGCTTACATCTACTGTGTTTACAATATAGTAGATGATTAGTGTAACTCTAAGTTCTTTGCAGTCAGGAACCATATTTAACTTATTTTTGTCTTTCTGTCAAGTCCCAGAAAGTGATTTTTATGTATTCAATAAACATCTGTGAAGTTGAAATAAATTGACATTCATTTATTTTATCGAACATTTGTTAAATGTGAATAATATACAATGCCCTGTACTAGGTATTAGGAAAGAAACAAAAATGCTTTAAAAAAATCCCTGATTCTCAAGGAAATTATTCTAGTAAAGAGAGTAAGATAAGCATAGATAAATGTAATAAAAATTAGAAAATTAGTACATGATATATTAGAGCACAAAACATTATTAAATCCGATGAAGGAGAAATCAGTCAGTTGAGGTGAGGTTAGAAAACAATTCAGAGAAAAGGAAAAAATAGCATTTAAGGTGAATCTTAATGTTTGAATAGATTTTCAACAGGTGACTTGAGAAGGAGAGCATTTCAAGGCTTAGAAACAATATAAACAAAGAGAATAAAAGAATGAGGCTTGTGTTGAGGGTAGTGAGTAATTCAGTTTGACTGAAGCATAAAGTACACGTCCAATAAAGCTAAATTGCAGCCAGTGTGTGAAATACTATGAATGTCAGGCTAAAGAATTTAGCCTTTAATCAGTAGGCCATGAAATTTTGAGAGCTGAACTTTTGAGAAGTACTATGGCATCATCATATCTTGTAGCTGGAAGATCATTCTGCCACAGAATTCCAGAGATAAAGGAGGAAATTCTGGGATCATTTAGTTCATCCCATACTTGAAAAAGAATTTTCTCTTTAACACAGCCAATAAGTGCTTACCCAAACTTTTGCCTGAAGCCCTCTTTCCTTCTGAGGTAGCTCATTAGGAAGCTGTTGTTTACATCAAGCTTCAAATTAGCCTCCATGAAATTTCCACCCACTGTTCTAGTTTGTCATCTGGCGCCAAGCGGAACAGGGATAATTCATTTTCCAACTCACGTATTGTATCTGACAAGATCTCTGATATCTCCATGAGATCTTCTCCCCAAGATAAATATTCCCAGTTACTTTACACAATCATCAAATGGAAAAAAATATGGGGCCCTTCATTTCTTTTGGATTCTTATTATGACAAACAGAATAGTTGAATGAAAAAAATTTCAGATGAGTTTTGACAAGGACAGAACACAACAGAATTATCAGATCCTTCTTCTCAGGTTGCCCTGTCTCTCTTAAAGAAGGCTAAGAGTATTTAGTTTTTTGACTGTTATGTCACACTACTTATTCAGATTGGCATTATTTTTTATTATATTCCCTGTATCTTTTTCAGACAAACTACTATCAAGCCAAGCTTCCCTTATCTTTTATTTAGAAAGTTGATTTTTGAATTTATATGTAATATTTGGATAAATTGTTGGGTCTGGAGTCAAGAAACCCTGACTACAAGTCTGGCCTCAGATATTTACTAGCTATGTGACACTGAGAAAGTCACTTAACATCTGTCAACCTCAGTTTCCTTTTCTATAAAAAGGTTATAATAATAATAAAATCTACTTCTCACAATATTTTAAGGGTCAAATGAGAAAATAATTGAAAAGCATTTAGCATAGTGTCTGGCACATGCTAAATAACATTTGCTATTATTATAATCATAAGTGTTAAAATTCAGTCAAAGTATCTAGTCTGTCACTACCTTTTTTCCTTACCTATTAAACAAAGGAATAAGAGAAATTACTTCCCTTTTTTTAGTCAGTCAATCAATAGCCATATTCCAGGCAAGTAAGATAAGCACTGAGGATATAAATAAAACATAGTTCCTGCCCTTGAAGAACTCCCAATGTATACTGGGAGGCAAAATACTATTATGTTATGAAGAAAATCCTTGGGAATATGCGATGACCACGTTAGCATCCCAGATACCTCAGAATCAGCCGGAGTCAGGATAAGCAAAATTCCTTAGTCTTTATTCTTGGTCTTAGAGACAGGATTGAAAAGGATGGAAGCAGAATCTCTGCAACTGCCTTCTACCTCGTCTACTGCCAAAGAGTGACTCTGGCTCATCTTACTCCACCCCCTAGTCCCTCCTACAATCTTCTGTACACACTAATCATTGAGCCAGCACAGGATAGTGGAAAGGACCATTTTCCAAGCATATGCCCACAGAGTATTGTCCAATCAGTAATTAGCCTCAAGTGCTCAGCTGTCCTTACCTCAATGCATTGACTCAAGAGTTTCAGCCCTCTACAGGAATAGACAAAGACTAAAACTATATTGGTAGAGGAATTTTCACTGCAGATATTCCTTAAGCTAATGAAGTCATATTTGAATTCCTATTATACTATTAGAGAAAGCACAGAGAAACTATGTGACTTTCATAAGGTCACACTACTAGTATGTGTCAGGTGCTTGAAACTAAACTTGAACTGGAGTGAAACTAATATCACATGTCTTTCATCTTGATGAAAGAATATCACATTCTTATTTATGTGACCATAATTATAAAGATGCCTTATTAAAATGGCCCAATGATGTCAACATAATCAGAATGACAATTCTATAAAAATTTATTTAAAGATTCAGTGCTGTCAATCAAACTACCAAAAAAAACTCTAGAGAGTTAGACAAAATAATGACATAATTCATTTAGAAGAATGGTATCAAGGGAAATAATAAAAACATTATGGAGGCAGTAATTCTTGACTTTGAATATGTTTTTATAAAGCAGCATTCATTATAAAATATTTGGTACTGACCAAAAAATAGAAAAGATAATCAATGGAACATACCAGACAATGATGAATGAGAATTAATTGAACTTGATCCACTGTTTGGGAAATGGAAAAATTATATTGCCTATGAAAAAATTTTCTAATTAACAAGAGACTACTGCAAAAACCAGTTAGCAAAACTCTCTCAAAAATGATCTAAGAACACTATCAGAGCAAATGGTTATTGGTAAGACACAGAATATACTACATTGAGAGAAAGTAGAACCTTCTTCAAATCACAAATTTAATCTACAGTAAAAAAGCTAAGGCAGAAATTTTGGAGTAGAGGTAGAATATGCCAGAGAAAACTAGGTGGCAGAATGGATAGAGGGCTGGGCATGGAGTTGGGAAACCTCATCTTTCTGGGTTCAAATATGGAAATAATAAGTAAAATTAAACTTTCAAAGTAAGTCTGTTTAGTTTGATGAATTACTCAATTTGCTGAAATTTATTTGAAGCTTATCTCTTCAAAATTATTCTTCTCTACCATGTCACTTTTAAGGTTCCTCAAAATATATATATTTTAATTAATCTTTTCTATGACTTTTCAGAAATACGATTTTAGTTATAGTTATTATATATATGTATATATGTGTGTGTGTGTATACACACACACACACACACACACACACACACACACACAGAGTTTTATACAGTTATTAGCTATCAACATTTCTCTCCCCATTCCCAGACCAAAAATACAGACTCAGACTTGTGTCTAATCCAAGACCACAAGGAAAGACCACTAAAATGGGGTCCTAGTGCTCTGGGGAAGAGGCCTACAGTGCATCAAGGACTAAGTCATAGAACCAGACCAGCAGTTTGGGCACTGGAGTAGGACCTTGGCACCAGGAATATAAAGTCTGCAATCAGAGATCAGAATAAGCCAGTAACAGTGGGATGACCAGAGGAGAAGGAACTGATCAAAAAGCAAAAGAAAGATAAAGCTCTACTGTAAGGAAGAGGACACTAAAACAAAAACTCTGAAGAGAAGTTAATAACAAAACACCTAAAAATAAAGCCTTAAAAACCCAGCTTTTCTGTAAGATCAATTGGGATTTCTAGGAAAGATGATTCAAGAGTTTAAAATGTTGTGATAAATGAAATAAAACAAAAGAGAAAAGAACAGAAAAAATGAGAATGATGGAGGAGAGATCTGGCAAAAAAAAATTATCATTCTGTTGGTTTTTTTTTGGGGGGGGGGGCGGAAATCATGATTTTTGGGTAGCCTAAAGATCCTCAGATTATTTCTCCTTGACCTGCTTTCAAGGTCAATTGTTTTTGTATTATATTTATTTCCTACTTTTTCTTCTGAATTTTTTATTTCTTATTGATGCTTGGATAAATTTTATGTTTTAATCTATTCTAATTTTCAAGAAGTTCAATTTATGGATTAATCTTATGACCACCAATTCTATGGTATTCATTTTTTCTGCCATTCTTTTTTTTAAATGAAAATATTTTTTAATTTAAAAAATATATACAAACACTTCTGGTTGTCATTTTTATAGCAAAAGGTAAAAAATAATGCTAAAAGAGGAGGCTTAGGTCACTAGAGTAAAAAAAAAATCTAAGAATAGAACTGAGGTTATCCAGTGTAGCTCCATCCTCCTTACAGAGTGATGGTCTTGGGAGTTAGGAATCTCTGGAGGCAGCATCTTTTACATATTGACAAAGGTCAATCAATAAGACTCTATAAGCACCCATTTTGTGGTCTACCATTCTTTCATCCTTTGTTGCTAATTCCTTTAACAATTGGGGATTATGCCAAATCATTATTAATCAGAGAAATGCAAATTAAGACAACTCTGAGATACCACTACACACCTGTCAGATTGGCTAGAATGACAGGGAAAGATAATGCAGAATGTTGGAGCGGATGTGGGAAAACAGGGACACTGATACATTGTTGGTGGAATTGTGAACACATCCAGCCATTCTGGAGAGCAATTTGAACTATGCTCAAAAAGTTATCAAACTGTGCATACCCTTTGATCCAGCAGTGTTTCTACTGGGCTTATACCCCAAAGAGATACTAAAGAAGGGAAAGGGACCTGTATGTGCCAAAATGTTTGTGGCAGCCCTGTTTGTAGTGGCTAGAAGCTGGAAAATGAATGGATGCCCATCAATTGGAGAATGGTTGGGTAAATTGTGGTATATGAATGTTATGGAATATTATTGTTCTGTAAGAAATGACCAGCAGGATGAATACAGAGAGGACTGGCGAGACTTACATGAACTGATGCTAAGTGAAATGAGCAGAACCAGCAGATCATTATATACCTCAACAATGATACTGTTTGAGGATGTATTCTGATGGAAGTGGATCTCTTCGATAAAGAGAGCTAATTCAGTTTCAATAGATCAAAGATGGACAGAAGCAGCTACACTCAAAGAAAGAACACTGGGAAATGAATATAAACTGCTTGCATTTTGGTTTTTCTTCCCGGGTTATTTATACCTTCTGAATCCAATTCTCCTTGTGCAACAAGAGAACTGTTCAGTTCTGCACACGTATATTGTATCTAGGATATATTGTAACCTATTTAACATGTAAAGGACTGCTTGCCATCTAGGGGAGGGGGTGAAGGGAGGGAGAGGAAAAATTGGAACAGAAGTGAGTGCAAGGGATAATGTTGTAAAAAATTACCCTGGCATGGGTTCTGTCAACAAAAAGTTATTTAAAAAAAACATTTGGGAGTATATTTTCTTCATTCTTTTGGGGTACTCTTATTAAAAACTCATTTTTTTCTTTTCTCTCATACTTAGACTTGTGGAGTTACCCTTTTCTTCTGCATTCACTTCTTGGGTTCACTTAGCATTTAGTCCATAGTATTTTCTCATTATTAGGTCATTTTCTTGAGTCACTTCTATCTCTAGCCTCAAGTTCTGTATTTGAATTTTGCACATGAATCAAATCTCTGCTCCCTTCTAAACTCTTAGAATGGTATGGGTAGGTTCTATTTGTTAAGACTGTAGCCCACCTTCAGGATTTCCTGGATTTTGGCTCAGTCCACTAATAGCTCAGATCATTTTTGACCTCAATTCCTTCTCTATCTCCTCCTTGCACAGTTCTGAATCTGGAGCTGGCTTCAATCTTTCCTATGATAAATCTGACCTACCATAAAAATGACTAATTGTGTTGAATGGACTTTTTTGTTTATATAAGTTGTTTCCTTCATTAAACTATGGGATCCTTGAAAGCACTTTTTTTTTTTTTTTTTTTGCCTGTCTTTGTAACTCTAACATGAAGCAAAGTATTTGGCGTATACTTGACACCTAATACCTGTTTATTGACTGACAGTTTATGGTGGGTATCCTATAAGACCCCAGATCCTTTTCTTTCCAAGAGCTACCTGTCCCTTTTTTCATGCTTTGGTTTACATATGTCACCAGAATTCTATTACTTGAGGTGGATATTGGGTCCTATCTTTCTATGTTGTCCACTTTGGTGCACTCTAGCTCATAAGGAAGAGCTAAAACTGATTTCTTTTTTGGTTTTCTTTATTATTTTTCTTTCTGGTGAATTTTTATTGAATTGCTTATGGGGAATCAGGGCTCTTCTAAGTCCTATAATACATTCATCTTTCCAAAATTCTCTTCCCCAAATACTTTGCTACATTAGAAACAATGAGGATTGGGGCTGGGGAGGGTTGGCAAAATCATTGCCCTCCAAATCCTCTTACATGTCACTGGGACTAAATATTTTAAAAATCATATAATTTTAGCCTAGCACAGAATCTAAAAACAGGATTTTTTTTTAAGCTTCACTATCTGGGTCATAAAGTATATAGTTTTTTTCTTCAATTCTGATCTTGGCCTACTGCCTTGATTCATATTTTCTTAAGACTTCAATAGTTTCTGGTTGTATGCCAAAAATAGATTTAAGTTTGGAAATTATAGTAAAACTAAACTTTCAAAACAAGTCTATTCAGTTTGATGGATTACTCAATTTAGTGAAATTTATTTGAAGCTTATCCCTTCAAAATTATTCTTCCCAACATGTAACTGTTAAGGTTCCTCAAATATATTTTTATCAAGCTTTTCTATGACTCTCTTTTCAGAAATATTACTTTTAGTATTTTTATACAAATCATATTTAACTCCTGCCTCTAAAAATAAAAAAAAATTAAAAGCATATAATAAAGACATTATCCTTGCTATATCATCTTTGCATTACTAAAATATAAGAATTATGATTTCATTGTAACTTGAATTGATTCTTAATTAAAATAGAAAATTAAAAGTAATTAATTTCAGTTATTAATTATTAAACCTGGATTGGAAATTTCATATTCATATTTTTCAATTCTCCTTATATATATAGAAAATGTCAGATGATGAATCATTTTCTTTTTTCTTATCAATAGAAGATACACTTTGAATCAGAATAATTTGATACTATTTTTTAAAAAAATGATAGCTCAAAGTCTATCCAATTGAATGGAAGGCTTATAATGACACCAAGTAGTTGTGCCAGTCCTTTCAGACAGGATGAGACTGAAAGAGTTCTTTGAAGCTAGTTTTACTTTACTTAAAATGGAAACCCCCTTTTACTATCAGCTGTGTTTATTGAGAGTCTGACATCTAATTGTTCTCATTTTTGCCAAAGTTTTTTTTTTCCCCCTTAAAATACAAGAACCATCATGTTTTCCAGGCTTGATATACTCTAACTGCTAAGACAGGTTACATAAGGATATCTGAACATTTCCAATGAAAATTATTATTCCTGTTCCTTTATATTTCAACTATGACACTGTCAAAATGTTTTTTTGTTCAAATCTTCATAAAATAAAAAAAGAGAAACTCAGTTCTGAAAAGAAAAAAGTAAATAATCACTGACAAGACAAAACTCCTATTTTGAAGGACTGATCTGATTCTTATCATTAATACTGTATGTAAATAGAGAAAAGTTGATCTTCATGTTTTTCCAATCTTATTTGATATTTGAATAAAAGTTTCTTTGGTTGAACAAATTGTGAAAGAAAAATGTTTTATTCAAACATTTTGACTGGAATACATCAAATGCCTTGATAAGCAAAATGTTTCAACAGACATTATGAACTATAATTAGAATGGTCAGATGAAAAATGTAAATACCAAAATGTGATACATAATCAAAGATGTTAAATAGCTGGAGCCACAAGTTTCAAAACCTTCACTTTTCTCCCAATTTTCTACCAGCTGCATTACTTTTGGAGATTTTTGGACTTTTCAGTCATGGCCCCATGCCCAGTTCCTATCTCCCCTCTTTTCAGCTTCCTTTTGTGTATTTTCCTCACCCTATTAAAGTACAAGCTCTTTAAAAGCAGGAACTTTTTTAAATTTTGCGTTTGCATCCATCATCATACAAATCATTTTTTTTTTTCCTCTCTTCTTCCCCTGACAAGGAGCTAGAAATGTACAGAAGTTCAGTGTAAGGATGAAATTTGCCTAAATTCACAGAAGCAAACACATTTTCCTCTAATTGTTCCTTCAATTTTTTGTTAATCATTCAACAAATATTTATTAAATGCAAAATATGTGCCCGATTTAATCTAAATTAAAGCAAAACTTTAGAACCTGTTGCTATAGCATGTGAATACAAAATAGAATACAAAGTAAACAATATGAAATCTTTATTTTTGGGGTGGTCAAATGAAAAATGTAAATAGAGAACTTGTGGTACATAATCTATTAGATATCTAGAGCTATGAACTCTAAAATTTTCATGTAAGAAGGGATCCCAGAACAGACTTTTTTTCATTTTTCTACTAGCTGGGCTGTTTTTGGACATTTATGGACTTTTCTATTGTGTCCCTGTATCGCATTTCCCCCACCACTCTTTTCAGCTTCCTTTTGTACAAAATATGGAAGGGAGTAAAATATAAGAAACCTAAATAGTTAGATAAAGCTGATTATGAAGGGCTGCTTTTCTATTTGATTTTTGAGGTGATAGGAAATCAATGGAATATATTGAGTGGTTATATGACATGGCTTGACTTAGGGAAATCATTTTGGTTGATAATGTGAGGATAGACTAGAATGGGGAGAAGACTTGTAGCTAGAAGACACAACAACTTCATTGTTTAGCAGTCCAAACAACTTCATTGTTTAAAAGAACCAAGTTCATCACAGTTGATCATCACATGATCTTCTTGTTGCTGTGTTCTGTTGATTACACTCACTTCACTTAGTTTCCTCAGGCTTTTCTGAAATCAATCCGCTGATTTCTTATAGAACAATAATATTCCACCACATTCATATACCATGACTTATTCAGCCATTTCCCATCTGATGAGCATCCACTTAGTCTCCTCCTATTCTAAGCAGACACCTTTGGAGAGTCCCAAAATAAAGTGATTTCAAATACAACTTTAAAAAAAAAAGTTTTTTATATATGTAAATGTTTATGCTTGTTGCTGCTTTTCAAGTGTATAATATTACTTTAAAAGGACACTTGGCAAAACAAACAAACAAACAAAAAAACAAAGAGCAAAAGCAAACGTACCACTGTGAAGAAAATTGCAGCTTAAGTGGCAGTGTCTATTGTTGAGAATGAAGAAGTGAAATTCTATCAAGAAATTGCCAAGCTGTTGCAAAAGAAGTCAATATTTACCTGGATGTAAAGTGACTTCAAAATAATGGTACACATAGGAAAAGATGGCTGTAACCATTTTGAATAATAATGTTTAGGACACAGAGACAATGAAGCCAAAGATATGTGGACCATTCAGAAGTCTCATGGTTATACAGGTTAGATCTGTTCTTCAATTAAAAATCAGAAGTCTCACTGTATACGACAAACATTCAAGGGCTTTATTTAAAAAAGTGAAATTAACTATATTTTTCAATTAATAAGCATTTACTTTTTTATCCCTTACACAATAGGAATTTTACAATAGGAAAAAAGAAAAGAAAAAACCCTTAGAACAAATATACAGTTAATCAAAATTCACACACTGGCCATGTCCCAAAAAGATTCTCCATCTTAAATCTGTAACCTCTGAGTTAGGACATGGATTATGGGTTTCATTATCAGTGATCTGGAATCATGGTTGGTTATAAAAATTGATCAGAGTGAAATTAAATCTACCTTCCCAAAAAAGCAACTAAGTTTTCAGTGAAGAAATAAATAATTTCCTATTAAGGTATCTATGAACAGTAAGATTATCAATTTGTTAGAGCTATACTCCAAATCAATACCAAGGCTGAAGGTTAAAATGAGAAAGTACTATATGTAATTATTATACAATTTATTTAAAGAAGCCTCCAATTCATAACAATGGGAAATGGAAAAATGGAAAAAAAGCATTGGCTCAATTGATGATTTTGAAGTTTAAAGAGTGTGTGTGTGTGTGTGTGTGTGTGTGTGTGTGTGTGTGTGTATGTGTGTTGGAGAGACCATTCTGGCTGGAAAAACTTGATCTCCCTACTGAGGTGAGAGACATAGTAGCCAGGGGCAACAATAATTTAGAACATAAACTTATTTGCAAAACATCATGCAAGGAGAATGAAAGAAGATTATGAGCTATATATTATGTCACAAAACAATGAAAAGTCACAGAGGAAAAAAAAAATCTGCAGAGAGATTTTTGGGTGACTGCCAGATCCATAGTCTGCTGAGTATTGCAGATAGAAATAAAAGTCAACAAGTCTTTATTAAGAGCTTACTATATGACAGGCAAGAAGCTAAGCATCAGTAATATAAATTCCCCCAGTTCTGAAGAGTACCCTCACTTCACTGGAGATCACAAAGCTTCCTATGTTACAAAATGTGTCTTATACTAGACAGCAAACTGGAGCTTCTCCATTATCACTGCCATCTTAATACCTCTATTTTTCCCAAAGAGGAGAAACATCAAAAACCAAAATCAAAATAGCTTCTTTGAATGCTTCTGTGCAGTCTTCTTCATTTTCCCACCTTTCTAAATGATGTAAAACATAGTCTCTACAAGAATAACTTAAAACTTGTCTGCTTCATCTTCCTTTGTCAGCATGAGGAAATCACTTGGCTCTTTAAACCTCAAAAGATCAATATCCTATTAATCCTAATATTCAAGAAGCATCTCAAGAAGCTTATCATTGGTACCTGATTCTTTAACCAGAAACACTTTACAGGAAGGGGCAAAGATGGCAAGGTCCATCACCTCTCTCAATAGGGCCCATTCCAGAACACGCACAAACCTTCAGAAGAGTTCTCCAGCTTTATGGCAGGACAAAGTTTGCTGAAGAAGTCTTCCAATGGAGGAAGATAAAAACAAACTATTGAGAAACCCATCTCAAAGGGAAGCTCACTTCAGCCCTGATTTTCACATGCAGAAATACTCTTTCTCCGCCCACCACTGCCACTTCTCCCTCTGATTGGCTGGTTTCTCTTAGAACCTTTATTTAAAAGAAGAGGACCAGGTCCACCACATTTTCATCCCTCTCCTGGAGATGTTCCTGACTCTCCCAGCTTCGTTTACAATCAACTCATCCCCACTTTCCAGCAGGAACTCTAGCTCTCCCTCCACCACCACCTCCTCAATATAGCTTTTCAGGCTCCTGTTATGTGTTGTCTTCTTACATGAGACTGTAAGCTCCCTTGAGAACAAGTACTACCTGTCTTTGTATATGTATTCTCACCATGACCACAAGCACATGGAACACAGTAAATTTCTCAATAAATATTTGTGGACTTGACAAATGTAAGTTATGTGGATATTCCCTGCTCTCATGAAATTTACAATCTAGTAAAGGAAAACAACATATAAAAGGAACCTGAAAAGGTCAAGGGGAGAAGATTATAAAGGAATGAAAACAATTTAAAGAATATGAACAGATTATCTTCAGATGATGAAATTAAAAACATTAATGAACATATGAAAAATGCTATAAATCACTACTGATTAAGAGAAATGCATATTATAACAACTCTGAGGTACCACTCATAAACAGCAGATTGCTTAAAATGACAAGAAAAGATAAATAAATGGTTGGAGGAATTGTGGGAAAATTGGGACACTAATGAATTGTTGGTGAAGTTGTAAAATAAGCCAACTATACTGGAGAGCAATCTGGAACTATGACCAGAGGGCTATAAAACTGTGCACACCCTTTGATCCAGCAATATCACTATTAGGTCTGTATCCCAAAGAAATCATATAAGATGCAAAAACATATGTAGCAGTCCTTTTTATAGTGGCAAGGAACTGGAAACTGAGTGGATGCCCATCATTTGGAGAACAGGTGAAAAAGTCATGGTATATGAATGTAATGGAATATTATTGTTCTATAAAAAATGATAAGCAGGTTGACATCAGAAAAGTCTGGAAAGACTTACATGAACTGATGTGTGAAGTATACTGAATGAAGTGAGCTGAACCAAAAGAACATTGTACACAGTAACTGTAAGATTGATGACAGACTTAGCTCTCCTTACCAGTGTGTTGATCCAAGATAATAATAATAGATTTGGGCTGGAAAACATCATTTGCATCCAGAGGGAGAACTATGGAAATTGAATTGCAGATCAAATCATACTATTTTTACCTGGCTTTTTTTGTTTGTGTTTTCTTTTTTGTTGTTTTTTTTTTTTTTTCATTTGTTCTGATTTTTATTTCGCAACATGACAAATATGGCAATATGTTTAAAATGATTGTACTTGTACAACCTATATCAGACTGTCTGCTCTCTTGAAAGAAGAGGAGCAAAGGCAGGAAGGGAGAAAAAAATCTGGAACATAAAATCTTACAAAAATGAATGCTGAAAACTCTACATGTAATTGGAAAACAAAATAGTATTGAGGGGAGGAAAAGGCAATCAAAGAGACATCAGTAACTACTGTCCCATGTGTTTATTTTTTCATCTTCATAAAATATTAAAATCAAATGGCAATCACTAATTCAGCCAGTATTGCCCACAGGATGGGCAATTTTAGAAATGATAATTGAACTTGAAATGAGCTCATGACATTTCCCAAGTTAAGAGTGTAGACTCAGAAGGAATGCACAAGAAGACAAGAAGACTGATAAGAGAAGGAAAGAATGGTCAGTAACATCAAATGCTATAGAAAGGTCAAGATGTTGAATAGAAAACCACTGGAAACTTTAGGGTGAGCAGTTTTGGTTCAGTGAGTTCAAATGATAAGGTCAAGAGAGGGTGTAAAAGTAAGAGACTACAGTTAACCTTCTCTAGGACAGGTTGGGGGGAGAGTAGGATAAAGAAATTTACATGATAATTCTGTCACATATTTAAAGCAATAGCAAGTGTATAGCCATTTTACAGTTTCACATGCAATTATCTTTTTTATTATACTATGTTATGAAAATGCTTGTTTTATTTCATAAATATGTATTAATTCAATTTAAAAAATAAAAGGAAAAATTAGAGGAAGAGAAACATAGTCACCAAATATAGATGAATTTTTTAAGAACCTGGATAAGAACTAGTTTATATCCAGTATTAACAAAGTAGCTGGCACAGAGTAGGTACTTTGATAAATGCTGGCTTGCTTGCTGACTCAAGTCTCTCTCTAGTGTTTCATCATAATATGGAGATAACCAAATTCTGAAAGGTTTTTTGTTGGTCATTGTACAATATTCCATGTTTAGAGAACCAAGAGTTAAAATCATATTTAGAGCTGATCTAAGAATTGCACAATTCTTATTCCCTTAAGTCTCTTCCGACAATCTGCCATTCTTAATACAAAGGCAGTAACAAAGGACTGAATGAATGTTAATATAAGCACATAAAGGAGAGTTGATCTGTGGGGCAGAGGTCTAAGACTATTATAAACAGTCTTAAAAAGGGCATCAGACACTTTCTTATTCTAAGGCTGACGCAGATAATTTCTCCCTTTGAGTTTGACTGAATAAAGCCTATGGAAGTTGGGGGTGTGTGTTTCCCATCTGTGGGCTAGTATCTGAGGCAGTCCATGCTGCAATGCCCTAGCTCTGAGGATGAAGGAAGAAGGGCTAAAGAAAGAAGATGGAAGCTTTGCGAGGATCCCCTTCCCCAATAGACTTCCTTGTTTATCTGTGTCCCTTTCTGCTTTAGGTGTTTCAAAGAAAGTCTAGTGTTTTAGGACATGAGGTGAGCTGGCTGAATCTTTAGATATTAAGAACAATAAAGAATTAGGTGAGGACAAATCTGCTCACAAAGTCAGCAATAGCTATTTCCATGATGATACTTTTGGAGCCATTTACTAGCCTTTCTACTATAGTTGTATCAAAGGTCTTGACAACAAAATCCTGTTTGTATTTTTTTACAAAGTTTGAGGGTAGTTCAATCCAGTGAGTGAACCAGAGTAATAAAAATTTTAAAAAGAGAGAAACTTTTTTTCAGAAAGGCTAACTGACAATTACAATAATATCCATCCCCATATTCCCACACTTTGTCAATGTAAGGAAGCCAAGTATATTTATTAAATCCTCTCCAGGGCCAAACTTGAACACTAGCGTTAGATAGCATTCGGTATCTCTTTTTGTTGTTATATTTACATTTTTGTAGTCATGTATATTTTTTCCTCATTTGGCTTGAACCATTCTTTAAAAGTTCATAAATATTTTTATTCTTTTTATAGTAGAGTAACATCTCATAAATTATGTTCACATACCAAAATTTGTTAACTCATTCTCCAATCAAAGGACATCTATTTTGTTTCTAGTTTTTTTTTTTTTTTTTCTGAAGACATACGTAATAAATTGAATATTTTGGCAATAGGGAATCTCTGTCTCTATTTTGGCATCCTTAAGATATATACCTAGTAATGAAATCTCTAAATCAAAGTATACAGACATTTTGATCACATTGTGCTTATGAATAATCCAAATTGCTTTCAAGAATAGCTAAAATAATTCCCAATTCTCTCAATAGAAGAAAATGAAATCAGGCACTATTCACAACTATAGCTAGGGAGAAAGTGCCCAACCAAAGAAGGCATAGGGAAGATCAAAAAGACAAAATATAAATGAATCTTATAATTTTTTAATAGTAATTTGTCTTGGTTGTTCCATTGATATATTTGAAGAAATGATCAAGAAACTGCATTACACTTGAGATGTATTGATATTATTTACTCTGAGAGGTATGGGCTCATGTAAATAAGAAGTGAGGAAGGTATTAGCTATCTATTAAGTACCTAATATGTGTCCGCCATTCTTCTGAGTGCATTTATTTGATATTTGTCACATATATTATTTATAAATATATTTATTTGTATTTTTTATATTATCACATTTTATCATTTATTGATAAATAAAACCAAGACAATTTCAATTTCAATTGATAATCACTTGACTGGGTGTTTATATGCACAATTATTGGGTTTCATATTATTTTTACTCTAATTAAATATGGAAACAAATAGTACATATCACATAAGTTTAAGTATTTGATACTAGTCAAAGTCACAAATTTTAGGTACATTTAGCATTAACATTTAAAAACTGGATTTCAATATGGTTTACAATTTTGAAAATAGACCTTTTGGGGACCTGATCAAGTGAGCTCTCCTCCACAATCTCCTATTTGTATCAAAATATCTTCCCCCCACCCACCAGAGTCAATCAAGACTGAAATCTAGGAATCAAAATATCATTGATTTAGAACTAGAAGGGAGATCATCTAATACAACTCCCTTACTTTACAAATGAAACTAAAGCCCAGAAAATTAAGTAATTTGTTGAAAGTCATAGGTAAGTGAAAAAGTTGGATTTTGAACCTGTCTTCTGAATTCAAAGATGGTGATCTTTCCATTGAACCTCTGTGTGTCACCCATTCTCTACCTCTATTATTCTTCTATATTCAATAAATGATCAAATTCTACTGATTTTTGTTTTGGATCTTTTAAAAATATTCAACATTTAAAAAAATTAATTTCTACCATCACCACTCTATTCTAGGACCTAATTACTTCACACAAATTACTACAAGAGCTTTCTAGTGTCTTAACCCTGTATTCTCTTTAACAGAAGTAGTGTATATTGCTAACAGATTAGTCTTTGTAAAATATACTTTGAACATGACATGATCATTCAATCAGTGAACACTAATTCAGAGTCTACTAGGTGACAGGTTCACAATACTCAGAAACCACTCCAGTGGTTACCACATGCTATGGAATAAAATATAAACTTCTTATAAATTTTTGCCATATGATAATTTTTGATAATAAAGAATTATCCTATAAAACTAACCAAACCAGTACAGTCTGAATTTATAGAAACTACAACAGCAGAAAAATAATATTGTTTATACAATTCTTACCAAGGTAATACTTTCATGACTAAGTAAGGAAAATTATATTAGAAAAGGGATATTGTTTTTCCTTTATCATTTGCTAGTTGTCAAAAAGATGCCAAAAAACTAAACTAATTTCCTGATTATACCCAGATGTTATTGATGTAGCTTCTGCAGGGGTCTCTCTGAAAGGTCCATTTAACAAAGAGGGAACACAGTGCTATACAATCATAACGACAAGAGGCAGAAAAAAAGTGAAATCACAATATTGAAAAAAATATTCTACCCTGATGCCTTTTTCTTTGCTTTCTTTGGAAAGTCTTATTCACATAACATAAAAAAGAATTTGAAAGATATATTTCTTAACTTAATAAATGATCAGTTTAAAATTTTTAACTGGCTTTTTTTTTTTTTTGCATATTTTGCTAACATCAATACACTTCAATCCAGACATACCTGTATAGCTTTTAACTTTTCTGCAAAACTATATTTTGCCTTTTTTTTCCCCTGAATCATTAATGTAACCAAATAATTGCTGTTCAAATAGATGAAGTTTATTCACATCCATAATTTGTTTTGCTTCTATTAAAATATCATACATAACTAAAATATGGCACCTGCCACTAAAATTTACCTTGAATTTGTAATTAAAATAACAATTTTAAAAGGAACAAAAAGAGGACATTAGAATTCAGTGATCTACTCTATTCATTTTATAAATTAAGATAGTAACTAAAGCTTGACCATTATAATACTATAATGAGTCTTTTTCCACTTAGTAAGGATAAGTAAAAATATTCACCAATAACTAACAAAATATTTCAACACTAAAAGAAATGACCAAAATAAGAAAAAAAAGCTTACCACTCTGTGTAGTGAAAGGATGCTGAGGGATCAGATGAGTGCCCATTGTGTCTGACAGCCTGAACTTAGAATGTGGTGAGAACAATGATGGAGCAGGAAGCAAGAGATTTGAGCTGTCCTGTAATAGGAAAGGCAAATCAGAAACTAAAAGTGTAATTTCCTGGGTTACTGATGCAAAAACTGGATGCGAAATATTTAGTTACTGTACAATACACAGACTAGGACTCGAGGAAGGTCAATGAAGGTCAAAAATGCTATTAGCTCAAATGATCAATTAAATAACCAATATGCTCTCTGAATAAAAGTTTTTGGAGTTCAATGTTATGCAACTTATGGCTTGCAACAGAATGACATATGTATATATATATAAATATGCATGCATACATATATACATATATATGTATATACATATACATATACACACACATATATGCATAACTTTACTAAGGGAGGTAAAGAGCAGCAGTGGACATATATTTAACAAAAGAAAAGCCTCTTATTAAAACAAAGTGTTTATCACAAAGATCCTTGCTAACTCCAGGGTTATTGTAAATTAGATCAATAGGCAAGAAAAAATAAAATGAGCTTGTTTTAACAATGAAGGGGAACATTCACAATTTAGAGAATTAGTCTGTCATTAAGCAAAATAAGTATTCAAACTCACATTTATGCAAGATTTTACCAAAATAACATAGACTTATTAGAGACTAATAGTAAGCACTGTTTACAACAGTGCAAACACTTATTGTGGTATATATAGATATTACCCTATAACTTTGGCTGTTTCAAAGATTTTTGACAACATGGTAATACTTTTTAAACTCCCTTAACAGATCATTAAAAATAACATGAAATAGTGTAACACTTTTATGTTTTTATGAGAAAAGAGGATGCTTTAGCCTGAGAAAAATACTATAATTATTTTAAACTTAAAAAAAGATGTTAAAAAAGTCAACAATGTGCTTATTTGTAGAAAAATTAAAATAACCCATTAATAGCAACTGCTTTAATCGTGAATGTATACTATAGAATGACTTTCTTGTCCCTTAAAAGATTATCTACTTTGTTTACTGTTCATAAATTATCACATATTTCATTATCTATTTCATTAGTTTATAGATCTATTTTGCTGTTTTAAAATATATCTACTTAAAATTATTTTAAAATTTTGTTATTTTTAGATTACATTGATACCTTACAGCCATGTCACTCATAAGCTAATAATCACTAAAATAGTCTTTTCTTTATATATGAATTAGTATGAACAGTTTTTAATCACTTATTAATATTACAAACAAATAAGCAGTATAGCATAAGGGAAAGGACACTGAATTTGAAGACAGAGGGGGATAGCTGGAAATCTCAGCTCTGGCACATGATAATATGTGATCCTTGAGTACTCTGTCTCAATTTCTTTCTCTAAAAAGAAATAATTCCTAGGTCCTTAGATAGTATGAAATTCACTGAAAGGCAAATGTCTTTTAAAACATTATTTTGTTGATATACATAAAATGGTTGTGATATGCCTTTTACCTAAATTATTATATGCAAAGTTTACTTTCAAAATCCTTATTTTAAACAAATTAGGAAATGACTAATTCCAAAAACATATAATTCTGGGAAACAGATCTTCATGAACATGAAAATTGTGGACATTTTTAAAACTAAAAATATTCTTCTTGTTTGAATGATTATTTCTAAAAACAAACAAACAAACAAAACCCCTAAAATCTAAACCTGTTACCATCTACAGTTGTATACGAATATATTGGTTTCTTTAAAGTACAACTAAAGGAAGAAAACATTTTTTTAAAAAAATTATTAGAAAGATTTTTCATATTCTTCAAAATGAGATAAAATTAGACGGCATTCTAATCTTATGAGAATAATAAGTTCTAATGTTGCCATTTAGAGACATGACATTTTAAAAATTAGAATTATGTAAATAAATCTAATTGAAGTATTATTTCTTTTAAAGCTACATTTTAAAATTTTGGGTCAAACTGGAGCAGAAGGTTAAAGAAGAGTATCTGACAGTTCTCTTATTAGATATGTGTGAATAAAAAGAATGAACTTAAATGCAAATAACTACAATGAAGATGGCACACTTAGTATTTAATTATTTAATTCACTTCTCTTTTTAGACTCACTTTTCAGTTTTACTTCTGTATTCCTGAAAACTTTTCATCCTACATGTCAAACATTGTGTTTTGAAATCAAGTGCAAAAGAACAGGTGTACACTGGGGGAAATAAAAAAAATCTGCTTTTCAGCCTTCCTCTTCAGAAAATTATCCACACTAAAAAGCCTACTAAAAAATATGAACCAGAAGATACTTATACTTCTCTATAGAAGCAGAAAGATTACCATTCTTTTTCAATCAACTGCTGTTATTTGGAAAATAAACACTGCAATTACATGTTCTTTCTTGGCACTTTTATACTTCTGTTCTTTATTGACATGTTACTTAAAAGCCCATTTAAATGCGTATAAAGTAATGAGTACCATGATAAAGAAGTAGATAATTCAATCTCTCAGGTGCAGGATTAGGGTTATTTATTACAGAAGCTTCAAATGAGAAGGATGGAAGGACAAAAAAGCCTACTTATACATTTTCATGATTCCATGTAGCGGAAGAAAAATAATAATGCTCATTAAATAGAGTGAAGCAATATCTATTTTTGAAATAGATTCTGTGGAAAGGAATTGCTAAATAATTTAACAACAGCAAGGTTGGCTAAGATAGCCTACACCAATCTACCCTCTTTTCCCAACACACTTCTCTGCTTGCTTCATGCAGAAACCACAGTCTGTCAAAGGCCGTTTGCTACAGCTCCCCTGTTGAGTAAAACTAAAGAGTATAAAAACTTTATGGATTTCATAAAACAAAGAAAATAAAAAGAACCCATCCAGAAACTTTGCCAAGTTTAGAACAAAGCTGCTTTGGCCTTCTCTTTAGCAGTTCCATGAAAAATATGCAAATATTCCTTCTCAGAAAGAGCTCATTTTCATGGTTAAAAAAAAGGTACTGTCCATGTGACTATACATAATGGCCTAAATCAAGACATGACAAGCTAACAATAATAATTTTCCTTTTTTACTGGTTATACAAGTTTTATAACCTTTTGAGACACATAATCCTAATTTTCATATATACTTGCAAGTCAAATTAGGTTTAGAGTATTTTGGTTTATACTTTAGTTTTACCTGAGTTAGGGATGAATTTAAAAATCTGTGTTTTGAAAACACCTCAAAATGTTTTTAAAATAATCTCCAAACTCAAGTACTTAAAGGACACTCTAAAATGTTTCTTAAATTATCCCTTAAAATCTGGTGGCACACTATATGCTTTAAAATTCACCTTTCCAGTATTTTTCTTTGTAGCATTCTATTTTTGGTATTAACAGAAATAACACTTTAATGTGAAATACAGATGGGAAAGAACACTCAACTGGAAATCAGGAGATCTGGACTGGAGGATAGTTCCAACTTTACTACTTACTAGCCATTACTAATATCAACTCATTTGGCCTATTTTCACATCTGCAGAATAATAATAACAATACTCAGTCTGCATATATCAGGGATATCGTAAAGATGAAATGAACTTTGTCAATTAATAAAATCTTAAACAAATGTGTTGTTAATCTTATAATTAGTCAAACAGGCAAATGAATCTGTGATTTTATCAATCTGGAGTTAGACAGATAAAGTATTAAGACTTTATTAATTATTAATAGGACACTGTTAAGTGCTGGGAATAGAAAAAATATATAGTCTTTCTACTCAACTATCTTATAAAAATAAATACATTAAAAAGGAAGTTGTAAAGGGGAAAGGTATTGGGGACTAGACTGGTAAATCAGGTATGGAGTGAGAACAAAAATGAGCATGGACAGCCTAAGCAGTTCAAGAAATGGTGATCCACGACTCAAAGGAAAGACTTTCCACATCATCTCCAAAGGAGCTAAGTGACACTTTAAGAGACATTCCCCACTATAATGCAGACCTCCTTTCCCAATATTTAACCTCTAATAAAGTGTTTTTTGGAGTGGGATTTCTTTTTTTTTGGTAAGGGAAATCCTATACTATTATTACTATGTTATTAAATTCTGTATTATAATATTACTATATTATTACTATAATCAATAGCACTCACTATTAATTATGTTAATCACAATAATAAAACATCTCAAATAATGTCAGTTTATATTTGGGCATAATCACAGAATAACTGATGAAAGGACAGGACTTATTAGATTATTTGGTTTGGTACATTGAGTTTTAGCTGGTTCATTATTTTGTTTCTAAACATTTCTACTATAGGCCATAGGATTATAGATTTGTAGCTGAAGAAGGGACCTTTAAAATTATCTGTTTTCCTCATTTTAAAAAGGTGGAAACTGAGGTTCAGGGGAGTTAAATGAATTGCTAGGTAACATACTTAGGAAGGGTCTGAGATGGGCTTTAAACCCAGGCCCACCTGACCACAAATCTGGAGCTCTACTACACAGACTGTGCCTCGTGAGAACAATTTGAACACCTCTGTTGGGCTTTTAAAGCCTCCATAAACTGACCCCTTCTTATCTTTCCATTCTTATATTTTCCTCCCCTCAACATACTCTCTGATCCAGTAATACTGGCCTTCTCCCTTTATATGTGACTTGCCATCTCTGCCTCACTACTTCCTCTTCATTCCTCCAGAATGCTCTTTTCTCATCTCTGCCTCCTAATGAGATGTGAAGAGAGGAGAGGAGAGGGAAAGGGAGAAGAGGAAAAGAGAAGGAAGAAAAGGAGAGGAGAGGGGAGGAAAGCGAGGCGAAGAAAAGGACAGAGAAAAGGAGAGTCAGGCAACAATTAGGAATTTGTATTTTATCCTAGAAGCATCAGTGAATCACAGCTGACTTTTGAGCAGGAAAGTAACACTGTCAGATCTATATTTTTTAATGATTTTTTTAAATTAAAGCTTTTTATTCTCAAAATATATGCATGGATAATTTTCAACCTTCACCCTTGCAAAACCTTGTGTTCCAAATTTTTTCCTTCCTACCTCCTACTCCCTCCTCTAGATGGCAAGCAATCCAATATATGTTAAAACATGTACAATTCTTTTATATATATATATTTTTTTTCCACCATTATCATGTTGTACAAGAAAAATCAGATAAAAAAGGAAAAAATGAGAAAGAAAATTAAATGCAAGCAAACAATAAAAAGAGTGAAAATACTATGTTGTAATCCACACTCAGTTCCCACAATCCTCTCTCTTGATGCAGATAGCTTTTTTCATCACAAGACCTTTGGAACTGGCCTGAATCATCTTATTGGTGAAGAGAGCCATGTCCATTGAACTGATCATCATATTGCCATGTACAATGATCTCCTGGTTTTGTTCACTTCAACATCAGTTCACATAAGTCTCTCTAGGCATCTCTGAAATCATCCTGCTGCAGATCTATATTTTATAAACATTATTTTGAAAACTATGTATAGCAAGGCTTCTTAAAACTTTTTCCACTAATGAGCCCTTTTTACCTATAATTTTTTACATGATTCTAGGTATATAAAATAAGTAAAATCAAAATTGGCTTATAATAAATCAAAATTCTGCAACCTCCACATTCAGTGATATGACCCCATATGGGGTTGCAATCGACAATTTAAGAAGCTTCAATGAAGAGGGCATATTAGAGGGAAGGTAGCAGAGACAAGATAACAATTAGAAAACTACTATAACAGTTACTGTACTGTAATGTAATAGTAAAGGCAAGAAGTGACAAGGGTTTTGTGAGAAAGAGAAGGGTATAAAACAGGTGACAACAAAATCAACAGGACTCAGCAAGTGGGTGGGGAAGATGAGGGAATGATTCTGAGATTCTACCCCTGGGTTACTGAGAAGACAGTACATGAAAAAGCAGGAAGTTTGAGAAATAAGTTTAGCAGGGAATATAATGAGTGCAACTTTAATATGCTAAGAATGAGATGTAGATTGGACATCCACTCAGAGAAATCAAGGTGGCAGTCAGAGGTGTGAAAATATAATTCAAGAAGAATAACTGGATGGATCTTAGGAATATAAATGCCATGCATAAGTACAGATATAATTTAAATAAGGGAAGGATCTTTGTATAATGATGTTATTCAGAAAAAAGTGGAGCTTATGGTTTTGAATTCATTAAATGAAGAATAAAATAAAATTTGGAGTGGGAAGATTATTCCATTTAAATAAATGACACAAAGATAGAGAAGAATAATGAACAAAGAGTCTGAGGAGATCAGATTCTGTAGATCAAAGGATTTGGTCATATAAATGAGCTTGTTGTTTGTCCATTCTGGATCATGGCATTAGGAAAATGATGAATGTATTACATGCAAGTGAATTAAATTTAAGAGAGGGGGGGCTGTGCAAGCTCACCTGCCTCACTTTCCCCTCCAGAGTCATCTGGACCTAGTGGCCAGATATAGACCAGTATTAGAAATGACATAATGTAATGGGAGACAGCCTTTCCTAAGCTACTTCAATAAGTCTCATTTTTTCAGTGATTAATGCTAGGTAGCAATTGAAGCTAAGAATCTTCTCTTTCATCTAGTCTAAATTTCCCCTCCAAAAACAACAACAACAACAAATAAATAAATCTGGGAGGGAAGACCCTCAAGCTTTCTGACCAAAGCAGAAATTATTGCTATTTACATTCAATTGAGTCAATCAGCATTGAGAAAAGGAAAGGTTAAGTTCCTATGACTGCTGGAAGTAGAAACTGAATGTCAGACTGAAGAGTCTGGGTCCAACCAATACAAATCCATTGAAGGTTCTTTTCCTCAGCAATGCTATAATAGAACTGTTGCCTTAGGAAGATGAAGCTGGCAGCAAAATGCAAGAAGACATGGAAGAAGAAAAGCAGTCAGAACGTCTACTGGATCTGATCAATTATAAATAAATTTCAATTATCCACTAATGGGCATCTACTGGAAAAATTTCAGAAGCAGGTTATCTCAGTTATTAATAGATAGGCTAAAATTTATTTTATCTTTTCATTAATTCAGACTGGCTTGCTTCATCATTAGCTTGAATTTGTTGTTGGCTTTTATCACACATTCTGTGTCACTGTATAATGAGAGTGCACAAAGTTGGCAGAAATAATAGAGACTGGTCCAAGGAGGCTGGCTCAGGTTCTGATATGGCTACTGAATAGAGGTGTGTCAACTTGGACAAGTTGTTTAGGTTTATTCAGAGAGTTATTTTGAAGAAAGTGTTTTATATATAAGCAAATGTTTATTGCTATTGTTATATTATACATCTAAGACTATTGTGACTGACATGAGGAATTTGATCCTGTTTTAGATGAAAAACAGTTCCCAAACATTCAGTCATTCTGATTTTCATTATTTTCTTTCATCAATAAACTCACTAAATAATCCTGTAAACTTTCACCCAATTAATAATGAAGAATGCTCCAAAGGGACACTATTCAATTTGTTCTCTCTCTGGACTCACTTAGAATAATCTGCCTATTAGTATTATAGTTAAAACTATATTCACATAACTAATCTAAGTATTGTGTATCTGAGAAAAAAAAACTTTAACAAAATCAGGATAAACTCTATTATTGCCTGTGTGATCTGTGAGTATCACAAAAGGAAAATTAATTCTTCTGACATGATTTTCCTTTCATGAAGACATAAGTTACCTTGTGTTCTCACTGGTGATTATAAATTGATTATCAGATAACTCAAAACTAAAAATGGACAAAACAGCTTTTTAAATAAGTATTTTAAAAGTTTTGTAAAATTCTTTCTAAATTAGCCCATTTGTATCTTTCAAGTCTTCTCACACTCTTCTCCCATTCACATATTCTGTAATCCAACTAAATTTCTATCCTTACTATAAGAGTTAACTGGATAGCTGCTAGGAAATTTCCCCAAAAGAGAGAAAATAAGTAGAGTGAGAAAATCAGGACATGGGGGTAGAAAAGAATGGGAGCATTTCGGAAAGTGGAAAATAGGAACTAACTCCTTCTGTTACCCTGCAGATAAGGCTGAGCACATCCTATGGAGAAGGCAAAAGAAGAAGAAACTGACCTGACTGAATTATGTATAAAGGCTGTGGAAGTTTTGAGATTGTTATTCTGAACTTGAAATGGAGTCTTTAGTCTCCTCCATTCATAAGATGGGGAGAAGAGAATTAAAAAATCAACAATCTTTTTAATCACTGGAGCATCACGGTGTATTGGCAAAAGCATTATATTTGAAGTTGATGGCATTTGGTTTGTCATATTTCTGCCACCTGTTGTGTGGTCCTGAACTATTCATTCAACCTGTCTCAGATTCAGTTTTCTTATCCATAAAGTGATCCTTTCTAGCTCTATGATCTTATTATGCTCAAAGTTAGGTAAGTAGGATAGGATGACATTATGAAGGGTTTTGAAATCCAAGCAGAAAAAAACTCAAATTGGTCCTCTGTACAGAAGACAAGAGAAAACTGATATGCATTCTCAAGTGGAGGATAACACTAGCAATATAATGTGGAGAGTGGTTCTCAAACTTTGATTCATTTCTTGGCACTTTGATGTCTCAGTAATTTTTTCACAGTGCCCCTCCTTCCCTCTTCTCTCTCTCTCTCTCTCTCTCTCTCTCTCTCTCTCTCTCTCTCTCTCTCTCTCTTTCTCTCTCTCTCTCTCTCTCTTTCTCTCTCTCTCTCTCTCTCTTTCTCTCTCTCTCTCTCTCTCTTTCTCTCTCTCTCTCTCTCTCTCCTCTCTCTCTCTCTCTCTCTCTCTCTCTCTCTCTCTCTCTCTCTCACACACACACACACACACACCCTCATACACACACAGAGACACACACATTACCTAAAAGTTATGTTTACTAAGTAGTTAGGTCCAAATGACTTGATAAGTATGTGTCCTAACAACTTAGTAGCCTTTTTAAAAAAGTAATACACATAAGATGAAAGAAAAAATTGTATTTCAATTTCATTCTTTAATAACCACAATTATTTATTAATCATATACATGTGTCTATTAGGCACTTCTCAAACTTGGAAAACAGACTGGATACCGCTGTTCTCATTTCGTATTCACACTTTTTATCACAGCACCTAGAGAAAATTCAGATTTGTCTGAAATTATATTGTCAGAAAATGCATGAAGTTACTGGTGTATCCAAAAAGTATACATAAACAGAAATGTACCTCAAACATTTTGAGAACATATTAAAAGGAAAAGAGCATGTTCTAATTTTGAAACTAAGGTCCTTCAAGCTAGCAGTCACTCAGTATCTAACATGTCAAATATAACTGTTTTTTACTCTCCCTTAAGATATCCTGCAGTGTCTCTCTGGGTCATAGCTCAGTGCTATTGCACAGATTTGGGAATTGTGGGTCTAATATATAGCAGAAGGAGAGATAAAAAAAAAGACAGTTTCAGTAATTCAGGCCCTATGGTATCTTTGTAAGACTTATGATTCTTTGTAATAGATCACATCATTTAGGGTGTGTGAATAGGTATAGAACTTTATGCCCATGATATAGAATCATAATCTGTTGCAAAAGTCCTACCTGTAGTCACATGCCTATCCACCCCGGTCCTATCCTCCCCCAGCTTCTATCTTCTTCTGATACCCTCTTACATAGTACCCCCATGGAGCTTTAGCTCTAATTATGAATTCACCTTTATGCTAGAACTCTTAAGTTTACTGTCTTTTGTAATAATGTGGAGAAGAGGCAGCATACAATGGATGCCTATTTTTTTCCCAGTAAAGTAGGAACTGATGTTCTAAGGAGAGGATTGGAGAAAGAAAGTAGCATAGATAGTAAGAGCTAAAAGGAAAAAGTTTTGGAAAGTCACTATATAGAGTATGATTTTTTAAAAAATCAAGGAAGAATAATAGGATTACAAAGTAGCAATGGGGACCTATTTGGAGGCAAGATAAAAATTTGTAGTGAATCCAGCTGGCATGCTTGTATGACTTTTTAAGTTACAAGAGCAGAATAGAGAGTTGGTGGAAGTGAGCCAGGGTTGAGATTTGTTAAAACCTGACAAGGGTAAGGAAAAGAGAATAAAATCAACAGTGGAGTCAAAGTTGTGAAGGGAGGGAAGGGAACAAGGAATGGCTGGAGAAGGAGAACATAAAAGAGTGGAGTTGATGCTGAGATACCACTGCACACTTGTCAGATTGGCTAGAATGACAGGGAAAGATAATGCAGAATGTTGGAGGGGATGTGGGAAAACAGGGACACTAATACGCTGTTGGTGGAATTGTGAATACATCCAGCCATTCTGGAGAGCAATTTGGAACTATGCTCAAAAAGTTATCAAATTGTGCATACCCTTTGATCCAGCAGTGTTTTTACTAGGCTTATACCCCAAAGAGATTTTAAAGAAGGGAAAGGGGCCTGTATGTGCAAGAATGTTTGTGGCAGCCCTGTTTGTAGTGGCCAGAAACTGGAAACTGAGTGGATGCCCATCAATTGGAGAATGGCTGAATAAATTGTGGTATATGAATATTATGGAATATTATTGTTCTGTAAGAAATGATCAGCAGGATGATTTCAGAGAGACCTGGAGAGACTTACATGATCTGCTGCTGAGTGAAATGAGCAAGACCAGGAGATTATATACTTTAACAACAATACTATATGATGATCTATTCTGATGGACCTGGCCCTCTTCAACAATGAGATGAACCAAATCAGTTCCAATGGAGCAGTAATAAACTGGTACACCCAGGGAAAGAACTCTGGGAGATGACTATGAACTACTACATAGAATTCTCAATCCCTCTATTTTTGTCCACCTGCATTTTTGATTTCCTTCACAGGCTAATTGTACACTATTTCCAAATTCGACTCTTTTTATACAGCAAATTAACTGTTTGGACATGTATATATATATTGTATTTAACTTATACTTTAACATATTTAACATGTATTGGTCAACCTGCCATCTGGGGGAAGAGGTGGGGAGGAAGGAGGGAAAAAGTTGGAACAAAAGGATTTGCAACTGTCAATTCTGAAAAATTACCTATGCATATATCTTGTAAATAAAAAGCTATAATTTAAAAAAAAAGAGTGGAGTTGACGGAAATCATGGAGAATGAAGAAGGGATTAACGTTGAGTGAACCAATAAGGAAAGACTGAAGAACAGAAGGGCTGACTATAGAAAGAAAGGGAAATTTCAGATTTGTGGATTATGAAGAGAAAAATTACAGATGATATCAGATTAAATACAAGACCATTCCTTTGTGTGGTTCAGATAGAATCAAGATATATGGCATGGGATTTTAAGAGGTTGATAAACTGGAATTCTGATGTTTGAGGAGACACTGACATCTCTTAGAGAAGTCCTTAAACATGAGGACAAAGATTAGAATGATCAGGATGACTGAGCCAGAGACTGAACAATTTGAGAAAGGGAGAATAATGAACTGGAAATTGAAAAAAAGATTGTGACAGAGAGGTGCACTGGGTCAGAGGTGCCAAATTCCTGGTCCTGTAATTGGAAAATGTTAAGTAAACTAAAAAAATACAACATTAAAATATTAACTTGACATTTTTAAGCTAATATGTAGCCCACACGAATTTATTTCTATTTGGTCCATTGGACTATAGGCTAACAACGAATGGAGTAAACTCAAGAAGCTTGTGATTGATAAGAAAAAAAAAAAAAGTCTGGAAATAGTGAGGAGCAAGACTGTGAATATTCCTCCTCATAGTCTGATATTTATAGTGGTATAAAGAAAGGAGCACCCAATATTCCTATCCAGTGTGGATAGGATTGCTAAGTCTTTTAAGAAGAGTTAAACCGATTTCCGTTAGTATAAGAATAGGGAAACAACACAGTTTGAAGAGACAAAGGAGAATTTGTTGTGAAAATTAATGCTGAAATTCTAGAGGTACAAAGTGAGTTACAAAGAGTGTAGTGTGAAGAGGAGTAAGAGAAATAAGGGCAAGGATGAAATGGATTGAGAGGATCACATAGGGAGACATATGAAAAGAAGATTTTTGCCTCAGGACACAAGGACTCTGAATGAAGGATATGAGGAAAGCTGGGAATGTTTTTGGTCATAATTTGAGGAAAAATCAGTTCATGAGAGCCAAACATGTTCTAGAGTCAAGTCGAGAGAATGTATTCTGATGGAAGTAGATATCTTCGACAAAGAGACAATCTAATTCAATTCCAATTGATCAATAATGGACAGAAGCAGCTACACTCAGAGAAGGAACACTGGGAAATGAGTATAAAATGTTTGCATTTTTGTTTTTCTTCCCAAGTTATTTTTACCTTCTGAATCCAATTCTTCCTGTGCAACAAGAGAACTGTTTGGTTCTGCACAAATATATTGTATCTAGGATATACTATAACATATTTAATATGTATAAGACTGCCTGCCATCTAGGGGAGGAGGTAGAGGAAGGGAAGAAAAAAATCGGAACAGAAGTGAGTGCAAGGGATAATGTTGTAAAAAATTATCCATGCATTTGTACTGTCAATAAAAAAGTTACAATAAATTTAAAAAAAAAAAAAAAACCAAGGCAATTGAGAAGTGGAGCTGGTTATGTGGGCTAGGATGTTAAATTTTTAGTTCAATTCTGGATAATCTGAGTTTTATATAATGATAAAACACATATAGAAATATTCTTTGGAACTGGAAGGTGGGTTAGAGGTGATAATCTTGCATTTATGTGCACAAAGACTGTTGAAGATATGAGAAAAAGTCAAGTAAAGTTCTTGATGGAAATCCATTCAAACAGAAAGGGAAATATATTCAACAGCAAAAAGAAAGAATATGGAGGAAAAAAGACCCCCCTCGCCCCACCCCTACCAAAATCAAGACAATCCAAGAGAAAAATAGGAATTGACACTATCAGGACAGAAGATATAAAGACTGAGAAAAGGGCCTTATGTTTGCAAGAAACAGAGATCACTGATAATCTTCCAGAAATAAGTTTAGAATAATATGAAAAAAATCATATTATAGGGGATTAAGATGGGAACACAAGGGTGTAAAACAAACTGAAGTAGCAATATGAGGCCATATGTGTGATTGTGTTTGACAATGTTTGGACAGTAAGATTCAACACCACTTAGAAAGCATTGTAAAGTTATGTGAAATTGATTGTTTTTCTGTTTTCTTAAATCTGCTCATATTTCAAAGTAGAAGGGAAGAAATCTATGCAGTGAGAAAGAGTAAAGATAATAGAAGTAGGGATAATTGTGGGAATCAGAGGAAGTAACAGGGAATAAGATAAAAGAAGGATTATCTTTAGAAAGGAGGGGAGAACCCTTTTCTCCTGAGGCTAGAGGGAAGAATGAGAGAAAAAGAAAGAAACTTATACCCTTAATGGGTTCTTTCTTCAGGTGTCAGACATCTGGCCTTATATCTCATGGTAGAAATGAAGAGTCTGATCTTAGAAATAAAACAATGTGACTTCTGTCACAAATATTAAGCAGCACTATGCTGGGAGTCAGGAGATCTGGGTTCAAGTCTTAGCTCTAATATTTATTAGCTGTATAATATTGGAAATGTCATACCTCTTTTGAGCCTCAGTTTACTAATTTGTAAAATGAAAGAGCTGGATTAAATAACCTCTAAAGCTGCTTAAAGCTCTGACATTTTGTGGTACTCCCAATATCCAACTTTTATGAAATATAATTGCATCATTTGCACAGAGCTGGTTACTACACTGCCTGAGGAGAAAATGTTCTGCTCTATGTACTCACAAAACACTACTAGAAAAGGAGTGCACATTTTAAAGGAAAAAAAAACACCTTAAAATTAAAAGTATTTTAAAGAAATGAACATATATTTGGATATCTGACAAATGATTTTGGAAATAAACAGGAAATAAAATTGGCATAAAGTTGACTGAAAAGATATATGATATGCTATGCTATGATATGATATATAAAAGCTACAACTTTTCCTTGCCTCCTGCTTCATTCTTGTCATATATTTAAGTAGATTTGGTAATCCTGGAGCCATAATCATTACAGCAATCATTGCTACTGGGGACAAGTTTCCTGAACATCTGCTGCCCAAGTCAGAACATAGTCTTCTCTTTTTCATTTATCTTCCTTCCCCTTGTCAATATTCTATATCCTGTTGGTCTGTGATAAGTAGGTTAAAAGGTCTTGAGTGATTGTGACAGTTCAGTAGTGGATAAAAACTCCTTTCTTCACTCCTTTCCTACCAAAATCGCTCTGCTTTCACAGCAAAATATCCACAAAACATTTACACTCTTCATTCTCATGTCTTCTTTCATATGTCCATTGTGAGGTATTTTGAGGAAAGGGGTGATTATGATGATTTTCCAGCACTGTGAAAATCAAAATTGCTCTTCTATGAACAACTGAGTGAAAAAATTGGATTAAAAATCCCCAATAATTATATATTACCATAAAATAAACTATTAAAATGCACTTTATATTTTATTGGAGAAAGACTTATCAGTGCTGGTAGGCACTTATAATTCAACTTATATTGGTGAATTTAAGAATCTGGAAATCATAAACTTCATCTAATTTTAAGGAGTTTGGATCTCTAAGAACATCTAATCTCTTTTTTAAGTAAAAAAATAAGACAGCTATAAATGCAAAGGATAAAAAATACCTACATGTACAAATCTTTCCAAGCCTTTCTATATTCATTGTAGTAGTTTCCTCTTACAGCATAATAATATTTTATTACATTCAACTTGTTTGGTTATTCTCCTAATGTTGTGAATCTAATTTGCTTCCAATTCTTCATGATCACAAAAAGTGCTGATACAATCATTCAAAAACTTTACATGAGGAAAAAGTGGATGAAGAATACTTATTTGTTCAAACTATGATATACAAGTGGATATTTTATAATAAGAATGCATCAGTACATGTACCTTGGGGATATACAATAGATAAGACCAGATGAACTCAGTCCAGAGCTGAAAAGTAGAGTGGGTTGAATATGCTGTTCAGAAATGTTTATTGTTGTTTAATTCATCAGGCATGTCTGATCTCTTGGGATTTTCTTGGCAAAGGAAATGGAATGGTTTTCCATTTCCTTTTCTAACTCATTTTACAGATGAGGAAATTGAATCCAACAGGGGTAAGTGACTTGGATAGGGTCATACTAGCTAGTCAGGATCTAAGTTTGAAAATGAACTCAGATCTATTTGACTCCAATCTAGCATTTAATACATTGCACCACCACGGTGCCCAATTCAAAAAAGTACAGTCCTTTTTAATGATCCAAGCCTCTTCATGTACCATGGGTTTAACATTGAGAGTCAGAGAGGGCCAAATATTTGGCTGTGAATCATAGAGTAACAATTATTTCCAAAGAATCAAAATTACATTTCACTTAAGGAGTAACTAAGAGCTTCATGATGATCATAAGTATACTTTATATTATCAATGGAAAATAGTTCATAAGAAGTACAATTAAAAGATAAAGAAGAGATATATGTCAAAAAAGCAGGTGAGTCAGTCACATAAAATGAGTTGGAAAGTCTGTTCTCTGAGAATACATTTTTTCATAGTATTTTTCTTGCTTTTTTCCCATTCAATATGGCTAGTATGGAAATATGCTTTGTAAGACTTTACATGTTTAACTAATAACATATTGCTTGCCTTCTCAATGGGTTGGGGAAAGGCTGGAGGAAGAGAATTTGGAATTCAAAAAAATTTTAAATGAATATGAAAAACAAAAAATCCCAAGGAAATAAATAATGGCTTTTGTTTTAAAATAAAGAAAAAACTACCACAAAACAGTCAAAAACAAATGGTGTGAAATTATGACAACAAACTTGGTCTCAAGGAAGAGATCCTTATCCTATGTCCCTTGCAAAGTTGTATGAGTGGGACAAATATTGCATATATTTACATGTTAATGGTGTTTGTCCTTCGTTCTCAAAGAGGACCATGACATCAGAGGGTCATGACATATGAATGAATTGGATTTAGGTGAGGAAGGGCTAGACAAGGTCACCTGCTTCATTTTGTCTTCCAGAGCCATCTGGGTCCAGTGGCAAGATATAGATAAAAATGACCAGAGATGGCCCTGGATGCAATGGGACACCTTGATCTTTTTAAATAAAGGTCTTTGACTGAGTCAATGCTCATCAGTGATTAAGAGTAGGTAAAATATGAAGCAGAGAATCACATCTTTTAGTAAGTATATGTGTATGTATATATAGATATATATATATACACATATATATGTATGTGTTTATATCTACATCTAAATATATATATATCATATATCTCTACTATGATCTACAGAGTATATATATGCTATATATAGTATAAAGTATAAAAGGGATTCCAAGTAATGAAGGAAATATACCTAGTCAGTCAATACACATTTAAGAATCTGCCTTGTGCCAGGCACTGTGCTAAGTGCTGAGGACACAAAGAAAAGCAAAAGATAGACCCTGCTCTCAAGTTCCTGCTTATTAATTAAAGAGTAAACAAGGATGTGCAAACAAGACAGGAAAAGTCTTGACAAGTAGGACAAATTACAGATAATCAATAGAGAAGTATCTACAATAAGGAGAGTAGGAAGAGAAAAGTATGTCTACTAGGTGTCAAGAAATAAGCTACATGATTTATAAACATTATTTGATCCTTGTAACAATCCTGAGAATCAGTGCTATGATTATACTCATTTTCCAGAAAAGGAAATTGAGGGAGACAGAAATTGAATGATTTGCTTGGGTCACCTAATTATTAGTAAGTGTCTGAGGCTGAAGTTGAAGTCAGGCCTTGATGTCTGACTCCATGCCTTATGCCCTTATAGCTTCTTGATTGTTATAGACAGACAGATAAGTATTATTGATTTTTTTTTCTTCTATTTTTCTCCTTTTTCTTTAAATTTTTTTTTTTTTTTTTTTTTTTTTTTTTTTGTAAAAGATGCCTTTCCATGGAGTGGTAGAAGGATATGTGGGAAATTCAGGCCCTCTAAAAAAGGATATGAAACAAATCTATTAAAAAAAATGAAAATCCCACAGCATGTTTGGGGTTTAGTGTATTCTTTATGACGGATATAGAAAATGACATAAACCAAATTTGCAAGGGTTGGGAAGATCCATAGGGATAGTCTGTGAGCTGTACCATTAGAGGAAAACCCCAATTCATGAAAGTATATCAATTTATATAGGGACCAATTTGTATACTAAGAATGGGATAAATATTTATATTAAGAAAAAAATTTAAGTAGAAGGGATGGCTAGTTAATTCTTTATGAAGGTCAACTGTTCAAGCAAGACTTTCAGTTGGAGTTTCTTTTCTTCCATAAATATGTAATATAAACATTTAGGCTAAGTGGGTGTAAATGTGTATTTTTGGAGGCAGAGGGAGATGAAGATAACACTTTCCTTTTTCATAAAATTTAAACATATTAGCTATCAAAATTATATAAACAAAGAAATCTACATAAAAAAATTTAAGTATCTATATTCATTTGAAGATGGCAACAATTAAACTGTTCAGTGAGTTAGATCCTATGTCCTCTTCAGCAACTTTTTTTCCTGTATATTTTATTGTGGAATTTGTTGTAATCCTCATAATTTTTTACATAATTAAATTTAACACATATATTGTCATTTTGATTCTGCATTCTTTTTTTCATTTCACATCACTACATATAAGTCATATCATACTATTTTTGGCCTTTGTATCTGAAAATTTTTAATGTAACAATAATATATTATGTTGACAAACTACAGATTTTCAATATTCACCAAATTGAGAACAATAGGTTGTTGTCATTTCTCTGCTACTATATATGATACTATAAATATTTTTCTAATGAGAATTTATTTTTGTTTCCATTAATAACCTCCTTAGTATTAGTAGTAGTATTTAATGGTAGAAAGACCACAAAGCTCTTACTATATAATATCATAACTATTTTCAAAAATATTATAGTAATTCCCAAATCTCTTATTGGTTTTTACAGTGTGCTTGTTCTCAACTGGCCTGCCAGCACAGAATTTTGTTGGAATCTTTACAAACTGCTCTCATTAGAGTTGATGTTTTGGGCCAGAACCTGAAACAAGGTACTAAGTAGAACTAATTGATACAATGTTTGTGTTTACACCTTTACTCATTGGAATTCACAAGTATGGGAGATTCACAAAGTAAACTTTGTAACTTTGTGAATTCACACCTCCCTTGAAGCGCTTAGGGACAGAGAGCACTCTGGGAGAAAACCCATAATCCTGCTCTCTAATATATAAGAAGAAAGCAGAGGCCCAATTGGAGAGAGATTCATTCCATTTTCCACTTGGCTGGCTGGTGGCAGAAGAGAGTGGAACTGAATTTAGATTGAGAGGGGAGCATTAAGCAAGTTCAGCCAGAAGCCCTCTCTGAGTGAGGAGACTTACTTCGGAACATTGACTGGGATTGGAGAGGAGCACTCTGGGAGACTGAGAGCCAGAAGCCCTCTCTCAGAGGCAAGACAGATTTAACTTGGCGCTGGCTCTGGAGGCTGAAGAAAGCAGAGGCAGAAGCAAAGGACAAAGCTGCAAGAACTCTTAGCACCAAGGAGAGAGAAAGGCCTCTAAGCTAATTGGGCTATATTGGAGACAATAAAAGATCTGAACTTTTATCACCTGGCTGCGATTGGGGTAATTATTGATCTGAACTGCAACTAAGGCTGCCTCCAGAAAACCTCTCCAAGAAACCTGCTCGCTCCCAGAGAGAATCATTATATTATATATTTTAAAGAAGAAAAAGAACACCACAGAATTTTATCATCTTTAAATTCTTTTTCAATTTAACACTGCCAATCCAATAAGGCCTGCAGGCTGAGGTGATGCTGGTACGATCATCTCCTGCCAGAAGGCCAAGCAACAATGCTCCTCATGACTGCCTGAGCTTCTGAATGAGGGCCAAAATATTACTGCCCTCTCATGTCTGTTTTTCCTTCTGTAATTGTTCCTTTTATGAACAGTTAAGAATTTTACTCTTCTCTGCAGTTCTGATTAGCTATAACATTCCTTTTTCAATTCATTTCTACTATAAATTTCATCCATGCTTTTATACATTCAGATTATTGGCTTAATTGAAAGTCATTATGATAAAGCTTATCAAATGTGGATCTCATTCTATTTTTATCATAACTTTATCTAATTTTTCTAGCAGTTATTATCAAATATTAAAATCCTTCACTGTTTTTTGACACTTAAATTTCTCAAACACAAGTCTATTATGTTCCTTTCATCTTAATTTTGGATTTTCTAATTTGTTCCTTCTATCTATCCATTTCTTCTAGTTTTGATAGTGACAGAGTAAAGTAACTTATCCATATGTATGCTTATCAAGAGATGTCCCTAAAGTTTTAGTGTAGTTTTAAGCAAATGCATTAAAATTTTGGGAAGCATGCATTTACATGAGCATGAAATATATGTGTTGTTTGTTTAAATATACACTCTAGTATACCCAAAAGACAATCTTCATCACTTCAATTTTTCTTGTAAGGGCAAGATAAACTCTGGGTAATCATAAATTGCTTTAATTTGTTGGGGGGGGGGAGGCTCCACAATATTCTAGGATTTGATGAAATCAATACATTATCAGCTGGCTAATGGGAATATCTGAAAATCCTTATCATCACTAAAAAATTCTTTACTGAATTTCATCCCTGGCCTTGCCCTATAATAGTAGTAAACAACTTTAATGAACATACATCAATTTGACAGATGGTAATAATGGTAATAATCAGAGTTTGAACAAATTTATCTTTGTTTTTATATCTTTTAAGGAATTATCATTCTGATATAAGCATAGGTAATAGTATCTTACTGAAGAAGAGATTAGCATTTAAGATAGCATTTCATTGTATTTAGTCAAAATTTTTTTTGTTAATTTATAAACAATAAATATAAGGGACTCTTGTATTATCTGTGTCTTTCAGTCAATTATGTGATTGTAATTTCCATTTAATTCAAAAGCATTTAAGAGCTTCTATGTATGTGGCAGGCATTTATCTGCTGGCTATTGAGGACACAAAGACAAAATTTAAAAAGAATTACTGACCTTATGGAGCTTAAATTCTTGTAAGGAAAAAAACGATAAAAATATTATCTGCTGTAGAAAATCACTTTGTTTTTTAAAAGCTTTTCTGTTCCTTTCTCATACTTTAATTGTTCTCAATCACGTGCAGATATTAAGCTCAGATGATCAAATGCAATGACACTATCATCTATTTCATGCAGTTTGATGTTGCAAAAAGATATCACATCTTATCCCTCTCTGCCTATATTGTGAGATCAATTTATCAGAGGGAGCTAATTCAATGTGCTCAAGGTCCCAGAATCACAGATTTAGAGTTAGAAGACAGTAGAGAAGAGGCCATCAAGCCCAACCATCTAATCTTACAGATGAGTAAAGTAAGCCACAGTGGTGGTGACTTCCCTAGGATCACACTGCTAATAATGAAGGATTTGAACCCAGGTCTTCCTGATTCTAATTCTAATTCCCTGTCTGTTATGCCACTTTTTCTTGGTTCCCAAAATTGCCCCCAGGCCCCAATACTATGAAATCACCAGTGGAACAATTTGAACTCTTGTTTCCATGAGACCGGGTTATCTTCCCTTATTATACAATTCCTTGATGACACCATTTATGTTTATTCCTTCTTGAAGGTCCTCATTGGTTAAAAATGGCAGCCTGCTCATAATCTCCTACTTCCCTTCCTACTGACTTCTGGGCAACAATAATTTTAATTCCTCAGAAATTGCTTTATTCTGTGGCTGATGCATGACCCTATGCAACTCTTATAAGTGATATCCCAAAATCCTGCCACAAGAGCGAAATTGCCTCAATTTCTCTTGATTGTAGCATAAGGACAATTGATAACTTTTAAAGTTTTTATGTTTTTTTTTCTCACTCATATATTTCTTGAATAACATCCTTTATATTAATTTTCTTTCTTATAATATCTTCCTTATAATATCTGGCATCTGTAGCATATTGCCAATGGTGATGCCTGTACAAATAGTATAAATGATATAGAGGAAATGTGTGATTAGGTAGGAGAGGAGAAGCAATCACACAATGAGAGTAAAGGTTAATAGATGGATAATTTGAATGCTTTAACCAGGGAACATTAAAATATCACGAGGAAGATCTTCTGCATGTCACATAGATCTAATAAAAAATACCTAGGTCAAGCACAGATAGAAATTGTCCAGGAGCGTAGGATTTTAGATTGAATTGTAAAAGACGTTAAAAGTTATTTAACTCTTCATTTTATAAATGTGAAAACTAAGGCCAGATAGGTTACTTTACCAAAATGACAAGAAGCTATGGAAGTATTGTGATATGTACCACTTATCCATGCTTGATGAGGACAGAATTTTTATATGTATGTATGTATATATTTACAAATATATATATCTATATACACACACAAACATATTTAAATATATGTATGTATTTCAATAGTTTTCTAAACCACTCTAGAAAGTAATTGTTTTTACATTTTTACTAAAAAAGTTTTATACAATTCAAAAGATTAATTTTTACATCTTTTACCATGTTTAATATTTGTAACAGCAATGTTGTAATTTGATTAACAAGTTTTTTTTTTCTATATTTCTTTTTTTAAATTATTCACATACGTTCAGGAAAATAAAAATCTACCATCTGCATGGTCTCCTAATTCTCACCAGAGCACTGATTTGTAGTTTCTGTATATCCCATACTTCTAAGCAATTTTTGCCCCCTGCCCTCACATATAGGAGAAAAAATAGATTGTCATGATCAGCAACAGTAGATCGGGATCACAGCAATAATGACATCATCAGTATCATTTTCATCTTTAACAATAACTACTATGATATGTTTGCTTTATCTTTATTTAGCAAGATATTTTTGATACTCTAGCTTGGTTTTTGTGTCCTTCTTTCTAGTTGCTATAATCTTAAGTTAAAATAAGCAATTTGCAAAGTTATTTACTGAAATTTTGAATGTATTTGAAACCATATTAAGTATATAAATTTTAGAATAATTAATCATGATACTTTCAAGAAGGACTGGGGAGACTGGTCTTATGCAAAAAGGAAGGAATTAAGGAATAACAAAGTGTTAAATTATATGGTACTGACATATCCAGAAGAATTTGAGCTAGAGAAGATTTCAAGGAAAAAATAAAACTTAAGATGTTCTGGCAAGTATGAATGGCATTTAGATAAATGAAGGAGAGAAAGAACATTCTGCATGTTTTTGCGTGGAGGAGATGGGGTGGAAAGAGAAGTATAGCAATAAGAGGAGTAACAAATAACATAAGAAAAGGCATATGAACAAACCCAAAGATCCTAACTTTTGGGATAAGAATTCATTATTCGATAAAAACTGCTGGGATAAATGGAAATTAGTATGGCAGAAATTAGGCATGGACCCACACTTAACACCATATACCAAGATAAGATCGAAATGGGTCCATGACTTAGGCATAAAGAACAAGATTATAAATAAATTGGAGGAACATAGGATAGTTTATCTCTCAGACTTGTGGAGGAGAAAGAAATTTGTGACCAAAGAGGAACTAGAGACTATTACCGATCACAAAATAGAAAATTTTGATTATATCAAATTAAAAAGCCTTTGTACAAACAAAACTAATGCAAACAAGATTAGAAGGAAAGCAACAAACTGGGAAAACATCTTCACAGTTAAAGGTTCTGATAAAGGCCTCATTTCCAAAATATATAGAGAACTGACTCAAATTTATAAGAAATCAAGCCATTCTCCAATTGATAAATGGTCAAAGGATATGAACAGACAATTTTCAGATGATGAAATTGAAACTATTACCACTCATATGAAAGAGTGTTCCAAATCATTATTGATCAGAGAAATGCAAATTAAGACAACTCTGAGATACCACTACACACCTGTCAGATTGGCTAAGATGACAGGAAAAAATAATGACGAATGTTGGAGGGAATGCGGGAAAACTGGGACACTGATGCATTGTTGGTGGAACTGTGAACGAATCCAACCATTCTGGAATTATGCCCAAAAAGTTACCAAATTGTGCATACCCTTTGATCCAGCAGTGTTTCTATTGGGCTTATATCCCAAAGAAATAGTAAAGAAGGGAAAGGGACCTGTATGTGCTAAAATGTTTGTGGCAGCCCTGTTTGTAGTGGCTAGAAACTGGAAATTGAATGAATGCCCATCAATTGGAGAATGGCTGGGTAAATTGTGGTATATGAATGTTATGGAATATTATTGTTCTGTAAGAAATGACCAGCAGGATGAATACAGAGAGGCTTGGAGAGACTTACATGAACTGATGCTAAGTGAAATGAGCAGAACCAGGAGATCACTTTATACTTCGACAACGATATTGTATGAGGATGTATTCTGATGGAAGTGGATTTCTTTGACAAAGACTCAATTTCAATTGATAAATGATGGACAGAAGCAGCTACACCCAAAGAAAGAACACTGGGAAACGAATGTGAACTATTTGCATTTTTGTTTTTCTTTCCGAGTTGTTTTTTACCTTCTGAATCCAATTCTCCCTGGGCAACAAGAGAACTGCTCGGTTCTGCACACATATATTGTATCTAGGATATACTGCAACATATTTAACATATATAGGACTGCTTGCCATCTAGGTGAGGGGGAAGACGGAGGGAGGGGAAAAATCGGAACAGAAGCGAGTGCAAGGGATAATGTTGTAAAAAAAAAAATTACCCTGGCATGGGTTCTGTCAATATAAAGTTATTATAAAATAAAATAAAATATTAAAAATAAATTAATTAATTAAAAAGAAAAGGCATATGAAAGGGATGACTATGGCAGCCATCATGCTATCAATAATCTGAAATAGGATTGATTACGTAGAGTGAGGCAATATTGTCAAATGTCTTGAAAGCCAAGCAGGGTGGTAATAATATCAAGAAGACTTGATATTATTGTTGTCCTGACAAAGAGAGTTCCATGAGAATGTTAGTTTAGAAAAATTCACCTGATTTTTGAGACAAACAACATAAATTGAAAACAAAGCATCCAGCTTATCAAAGTATAATCTTGGCATGAGATGAGTGAGAGAATGGATTTGGTGGCAAGGGTAGGATTGAGGAAGGAAATACATCACCAAATGTAGATTTCAAAGAAACAAATGACAAGACTTGGTCAAAAATTGGATGAAGGGGTAAAAGAAAGAAAAGTAAAAGATGATTCTAATATTTTTGGCTTAGAAAACTAAATAAGGAATACCTACATGGAAAAAAAAAATAATTCCATTTGACTACTTGGCACAAAGAGGAAAAATTCATCTATATAGTATACAATTTAAGCAATAACTAGGTCATAATATAAACTTGAAATTGTCAAAATTCCCTGAGGTCACAACTTCTTAACTTTTATAATCAATCTATCATTCAATAAATATTTCTTAATAGGTACCATGTTAAGTTTTGAGGAGAAAAAAACCAAAGTCAACAGTTCTTGCCCTTAAGTTATTTACATCCTAATGGGGGCTACATATAGATCAGATACAAGATAATCTTGGAAAGGAAGATAGGAACAGCAGGACCTACTCCTGAAGAAGATGGTGCTTGAGCGACTCTTTAATGAAACGATAGGTTTTAAGAGGTAGTAAATCTTGTGATGATGAAAATTCTATGACTTTAATTAGATTGATACTCCAAAGACAGACACAATGTTACTAGATGTATACTTTGAGCAATTTTAGCTGGGGAAAACCTGAAAAAACATTATTGCAGTTTTCAAGAACCCATGGTTTATGGAACAAAAATACATTGTATGTATTACTACTTACTTGTAGTAAGACTTAATAGGTAAAAAAGTGTCCATAATTTCATTTAAATAAAGTATTGAAAACTTTAAATTTTATTATCAGATATTAAAATTCAAACAGATAAAATAATTATATTCAACATTGTCCTTTTCCAACATCCATTTTTTAAAAACAATATACATTGTTTTCAAAGAATTGCAAAAAGATATGTTATAAAAAAGGAATTGAGGGTTTGTTTCAAATACATTCAAAATGTTTTTAAAGTGTCCAGAATTTTTTTGTTTAGAATCATGAAATACCAGCTGTTCCATTACCATAATATCTGAACTTTATTTGCTAAAATTGAGTTCATGATTATGACAAATGATAATGACTTTATGATAACATACTCATTTATCTCATCTAAAATGTCCATAATCTTTGAAGCTGAGATTCTCCTATTAGGAATATATATATCAAAAGAAAAAGCTACCAACTCCATTGGAAAGGTATTACTTGTATTTTAAGTTCAGAGAGAAAGGTATTTTATACTTCTTTTATATCATCTACAATAGGGGGGTCAAACTCAAATAGAAAAATAAGTTTATTTGTAAGGATCTGTGCTGACATACTGATTCAGAAGTTCACATACTGGCATTATCTAAATGCTGCTATATTTCTATTTAGTTAAATATTTGCCAATTACATTTTAATTTAACTGAAGCAATTCTTAGGAATGAGCAGACCACACTGCATGTTTGACACTATTGAAACACAAGTTATCGCATATTTAACAGATATTTGCTGATTTGAATTATCAGAATTATTAACTATTAGCAGATAAAAGAATTGAGAAATTGAGAAAATAACAACTGATGTCAGAGTGAAAGAAAAAATGTTGGCCTCCTGACTCTTAATTAGTACTGTTTCTATTATCTCACATGGCTTTTATTATATTCTGAGCTAGCTTTACATTTTATGCAAAAATCATATTTTTAATGGAAACTGTCAAAGCAAGAATTGTGTCTACAGGTGTTTAAAAAAAGAAAAGAAGCCCAAAACAGTAGTTGCAAATTCACAAAATTAAAAAAGTTTAGCATCTTTTGAAAGCTAAATCACCACAAGAAAAACAAATTAATTCCTGGGGGACAAAAAAGAGAGAATTCCAAACACCTGGCTTTCCTTAAATATTAAAAAAAAAAAAAAAACCAACAAAAAGACTACTGTGTGAATGGAATTGATTAAATCTGGATAATAAATGTGTAGACCTTAGAAGAAAGATCATCTACAGTTGAGAAATGGATAAATTTTAGTGATTTTTTTTTTAAATTTAGAAGATAACCTGCTCTTAAAGCTATGCTTTATTATAATAATTACAATTTATTATAATACCCTTGAGGTAAACAGAAAAGAGATTCATTTTCAAAGGTTTTATCCAATACTTCCATCCTGAGGCAACAAGAGCCTCTAAAACAGAGAGTGGGAGGGGGTAATCAGTGGGTAATGGACACGACCTTAAAGTTAAAGGAAACAATTCATTTGAGCTAAGCTTGTTATTTGGCTTTCTCTTCTCTTAAAATATTAACTGTACACTTTACCTTCTCCCTTTGTTTTTATGTTTCTTTTTTCCCCTTGGTTTGGAATTTTGTTCTTTAGTGCGTTTTATTTGTCCTTTCTCATCCTTTCACTCACTTGGGTATGACAGCTACAAGAAGGGTATGGGGGGTGGAAAAGAGAAACTGCAAAGACAAGTGGTTCCAGACTGTCAAATTCGGGGAAGGAAAAAGAATGAAATAAAGTGGATAAGCTAGTATTTATTTCCACCTTTAAATTGCTGTATTGTTTTTGTGCAGTTGAAGTTAATTTTGCCATGTAATAGATTCTCGTTCTCCTATTCTCATACAAGGAAACCATTTTCCTGAAAGAATAATTTTTTTATAGTTTTTTAAAAATATGTTTTACAAACAGGAACACTGATACATTGTTGGTGGAATTGTGAACACATCCAGCCACTCTGAAGAGCAATTTGAAACTATGCTCAAAAAGTTATCAAACTGTGCATACCCTTTGATCCAGCAGTGTTTCTACTGGGCTTATACCCCAAAGAGATAATAAAGAAGGGAAAGGGACCTGTATGTGCCAAAATGTTTGTGGCAGCCCTGTTTGTAGTGGCTAGAAACTGGAAAATGAATGGATGCCCATCAATTGGAGAATGGTTGGGTAAATTGTGGTATATGAATGTTATGAAATATTATTGTTCTGTAAGAAATGACCAGTAGGATGAATACAGAGAGGCTTGGAGAGACTTACATGAACTGATGCTAAGTGAAATGAGCAGAACCAGGAGATCATTATATACCTCAACAATGATACTGTCTGAGGATGTATTCTGATGGAAGTGGATCTCTTCCATAAAGAGAGCTAATTCAGTTTCAATAGATCAAAGATGGACAGAAGCAGCTACACTCAAAGAAAGAACACTGGGAAATGAATATAAACTGCTTGTATTTTTGTTTTTCTTCCCGGGTTATTCATACCTTCTGAATCCACTTCTCCCTGTGCAACAAGAGAACTGTTCAGTTCTGCACACATATATTGTATCTAGGATATACAGTAACCTATTCAACATGTAAAGGACTGCTTGCCATCTGGGGGAGGGGGTGGAGGGAGAGAGGGGAAAAATCAGAACAGAAGTGAGTGCAAGGGATAATGTTGTAAAAAATTACCCTGGCATGGTGCTATCAATAAAAAATTAAAAAAAAAAAATATATATATATATATATATGTTTTACAATACTAATACAACTTTTGAGATCCTGAGATCTGAACAGCTATGCATTTTAAGTTACAATATAAATTTTTAAGTCTACAAGGAATTTTACTAACTTTAAGTTTATATGAGTTATACAGACAGAAATGATTTTTTGATTCTTCTGTCAGAGATGAACACAGAGGACTGTATCATGATGCTTAAGACCTCAGACTGCTATTTTTCCAAAATAAGAAAAGAAGAAGAGAAAGAAAGATCTATGTTTGTAGGACATTTTTATTTAAGTTAGAAGGGTCTGCAGATCATTTAGTTTTTGATTGAATAAGTAATTAAAATAGACAAATCATTAAATGACTCTAAGACAATAAGTATTTCAGCATTATAGTATCCAAGAGTAAATGGAATTCCAATCTACATAGTTATTCATCTAGGAAGATTGGTCAGTTGCTGTCTTTTATTCCTGAAGCTCCTGTTGGAATTATGGAGAATTCTAAGAAATTTTAAGAGTACATTAGTATTCATGCTTCATAAATTATTATGAAAATATAACTAAACTAATCAAGGGCATTTACATTATTCTGTACCTTGGGTATTAATTTTTTTGGTCTAAAGACCATTCTCCTAGATGGAGAGAACAGAAGTAAAATAAAAGATGAATAGTTTTCACTGATCATCCCTTATGCCTGAGATATCTTCCCTCTTCACCTAAAGTTACCCTAGCTTCCTTTTGATCCCAGATAAAAATCTTTCCTTCTAAAGGAAGCTTTTTCTGATTCCTCCTAAATTTCCTCTAAAGTGCCTTTCCTTTGTTGACTATTTCCAATTTTTCTTTGTATATGATGGTTTACATGTTGTTTTCTTCCCATTAGATTGTGAGATCCTTGAAAGTCTTTCTTTATATACTCAAGTCCTTAATACATTGGGATACGATGGGTACTTAATATTTGCTGACTGACTTTTCCATTATCGTTATTCTATTTGTCTCAAACAAAGGTCCTGGGCTTTCTTTCATTGTCTCTTTGGCCCTAACCTTTGAAAGAGATTGATAAAACATCAATTCAGGAACTTCCTCAATCCTCAAATGTATATCACCATTCATGCCTAACCATCTTGTGGGACTGGCATGACATCTTCTCCCAAAAGTCTGCTATAGAAGAGCTATACAATGTGTTATCTCATTGCCACAATAAACATTAATTAAATATTAGTACTGAAGAGATGTATCTTTCATTCTCCAAAAGATAAAACAGTCAAAAAAGATAAATTACTCAAGGAAAAATATCTCAAATCACAATTTTAATCACATAAAATTGAAAAGTCATTGCACAAAATCAAAGTAGGATGTAAACAATGAACTGGGAAAATCATTCCCATCAAATTTATCTGATGAAGATCTGACACTCAACACATATAAAGAAATGATTCAAGTATATAATAATAAAAGCCATTCCTCAATATTTATTTATCAATAAAGCATAAGAAAAGGCAATTTTAAAAAGAAAGGCAGCAAAGTAGTAAGAAACCTATTAAAAATGCCACAAAGAACTAGTAAAAAGAGAAATAGAAATTAAAGAGACTCTGAAATTCTATCTAACAACTTTCAGATTGGCAAAAATGGCAAACATAATGCAAATTATAATTGCTGGAAGAAATGTGAGATAACAAGTACACTAATATGAACTGATATAATCATTATGAAATGTAATTTTGGAATTATACACAAAAAGTCACTAAACTATGAATGCCTTTTTAATCCAGGAACACCTGTATTATGATTTACACTTTAAAAAGAGAAAAAACATAAGCCAGGACCCATTTATATGTATATATATATATATGAATAATTATTGCAGCATTTTTTGCTAGCATAAAAAAATTGAAAACCATGAAAGAGCTCTTCAATTGAGGAATGGCTAAATAAATTATGGCATATAAATTTAATAGGCTACTATTGCAGCATGAAAAAATTAAAGGAGGAATTTAAAGAAACCTGGAAGGACTTATAAACTGATAAAAAGTGAAGGGAGCAGAAGCAGGAATGCAGTGACTATAATGTTGTAAAGAAAAACAACCATGAAAGACTTAACAACTCCATTCAATACACTGACCAACTACAATTAATGATAGATGATGAAACATTACTACCTTCTAAAAGTAAAGAACTATAAATGTAGTATTAGATCTATGTTTTCAGAAATGGTTAATGTATAAATTTGCTTGTTAAAAAGTTCTTTTTAAGTTTCAAAGTAGTTAAAATTGGGAGAAACAGGATTAAAAATACTCATGAAATTAATAGAAAGGTAGTTTTTTTTAAACTCAACAATGCATTAAAAAAAAGCATTCAAACTACAACTTAATGTAACAGTGTTCTTCATAAAATAATAAAAACTATGTTAATTAAACTATTAGAGCCCGATATCAACATGTGAGATGTACAGAAGAGGGTTATTCTCTTTTGTTTAGGACATGTGTCCTCTGAGGTTCTAACTAGATCTAAGATATTATAAAACAAGAACATATTTAAAAATTTTTTTTGGTTAACACTGAATTCTAGGATATAAATTCTGAGAAGAAACATTTTAATTTTTTTGGTAACACTTCCTTTCCATATATTGTATTTTTTCAAAGAGAAGCAAAGAAAATAGAATAAGTTACAGAGATCTTTAAACTTTTTTCACTTGTAACCCCTTTTTGCCCAAGAAATTTTTGTGCCCCAGGTATATAGGTATATAAAATAGGTATACAAATCAAACATTTACTGATGATAAAGCATAACTTCACAACCTCCACATTCATTACGAGAGAGACTCCATGGAGGGTTGTAATTCACAGCTGAATAAGTTGAGATGTAGAAGACCCAAGTTTTCCTGACTCCAAATTCTGTTTCTGATAGCTAATTAGTGTATGAGCTTCAGAAGTTTTAAAAATAGCATTATCTATATTAATATGCATGTATTTATTAATAAACTTATATTATAGGATGTGATAGTTATAAAGCAATTTGACCTACACGCTTCTCTATGTAGGTTTCTAATACATAGTGTAATGCTCTCCACTAAATAGGGTACCCATTTAATCTTAGATCTGTTTGGATTCAGAACTCCCATTTATAATCCTAATATCTGTTTGAAAAACTCTAATAATGGGCAACTGACTCTCCTATGAGTCATAGAATCATAGATTTAGATCTCTGATAATGCTATTTAAAAAACAATGGCTCACAAGAAACATGAAATTTCTTCATAGAAGACAGGTTTAAATTACTGGCCTAACTTACAAGGCTGATTGGAGGATCAAATATGATATTTCTTTTTAAAATATTATCTAAATTTAAATATGGGCAGCTTGGGATAGACTGTCAGGTCTAGAGTCAGGAAGGCATGAGTTTAAAAATAGCTTTAGACAATTACTAGCCAGAGTAACTCTCACCACATCATTTAACCCTATTTGCTTAAGTTTTCTCACTTGTAAAATGAGCTAAAGAAGAAAATGGTAAACTACTCCAGTATTTTTGCCAAGAAAACCCTCAAATGGGGTCATGAAAGTGTTGGATACAACTGAAAATATTGAAGAACCAAAAGGTAAACAAAATATTTAATTATGCATTCTAATTTTTTAACTCAAATTGTAATACTGGAATATTATGACTGACTTTTAATAACAATTAAGAATAGCCTCCTGAAAGGAGAGGTATCTCTATTCTAGTGCAAGCAATCACACCTGACAAGTGACCTTTGAATCCTCGGGGATCTCTGGAGTAATTGTAAGAAGCACATGAAGTCATGTGCACACCCAATACTGTCATTCTGTCACTGTGTTTCTTCTCAATGGCTTAGTATTATCGAGCACTAATGATATATCTATTGTCAGGCAGTGAGATGAAAAAAAGTTATAATAAACAAGAATCATTCATGCTAGAAAAGACTCATCACCTTCACAGTGTGTCAGCAGAATTCCAGTATCAATTCAAAATGTTTGCAGTGATTAGTCCTTCCATTCATGGACATGCCAGATCTTCTGACTAGAGAACTTAGACATGGGATATAATGTTGGAATATACAATGACCTTTGAGAGATTAGACATACACAAAGGTAAAGAAGAACACTCCTGATATTGTTTTCTAGCATCTCTGGCAAGCTGAATTGATTCTAAAATCCCTGACCCGCTTTAAAAGCTTTATATATGTAACTCTGAGGGATGAAAGGATGTCACCGACATAGTAAGCATCATAACAACTTCTGAACTATTGGGGTCTGACATACCGTGACTGTTTCAAGTTTCTTTTTCACTTTCTTCATTCTCATAGACATTGTAGCATCAATGACAAAATGATCAGTGGCAGATACCACTGTATCTTGCGCTGCTGAAGAATTGTTAAAAATCAGTGGATTTCTATGTGTTCCAGTAGTAGTGAGTGATCCATTGAAATCTTTGACCATTTCAGCCTGCTGCTGTGCGACTAGAAAAAAGTTGACTTACATTAGTGATCAGATAGCATGTTCAAAAATATAAGTTATATTTTATTAAATAAGTGAAAGTTTTAAAAATATTGTTATATTGTAATTTTAAATTAACAGGTTAATCACATGTTAAAATTTTAAAACTTGTTCTTGTAGCATAATTATTTTTATTAAAACACTTTACAGATCAGAATTTAATTAAAGGTTACTTAGGTATATAATTGAGCTTTTGAATTTGAGGAAAATCAGAGAGGAAAAATCTTGCTTGCCTATCCTTGGTCCCTCAGATTAAAGGGATATAAATACTAAACTGAAACCCTTCTATGTATGTGTAAGTGTGTGTGTGTGTGTGTGTGTGTGTGTGTGTGTGTGTGTGTGTGTGTATAGAATAGGATAAAGTAGAATCATTTTTAAATGTTTTTTACCACGTAAATAATGAGAAGTCACTGAAGGGTTTGGGGTAGGAAAATTTTATGATATATGGTGGTATAAAGAAAAATGCTGTAGTACTCAGGGATGCTGCTGAGCCAAGAAGACCCACCATCAGAGGGGTTCATCCTATTCTCTTGCTTTCCCTCTCCCTGGTCATCCAGAGTCCATAAGGATCAGGGAGAGAAAAGTGAGACATAGTTGCCCACACTTGGTTGAATGAGGAGTCACCCAATTTAATCCTTCCCGTGAGAAAGAGAACCACTAGGCTCGACCACTTTGCCTTCCCAATTTATCTAATCTTTATGTCTTCAAGGCACAGGCTATATACCTTACAAACCTGTGGTGCTGGCTATTGTATAAGCCCTATTGCTGGACTTTTTCCTCTGTTCTGCAGCTCAACTATCTTTTAATGTATTGTCTCCCCAGTTAGAATGTATGTTCCTTGAAAGCAAGAACTATCTGGCTTTTTCTATCTCTATTTCTAGTATGTCACATAATTCTTGCCACATAGTAAGCAGTTAATAATTGCTTTTTATTCATTCATTCAATAATTTATTTATTAATTGTAAAGAATGGATAAAAGAGGCTAGATAATCAATCATCAATCAATAAATAAAGGTTTATCATGTGCCTATGGGCCAGGTACTAAACTAAGCACTGGAGACAAGGAAGACTAGTATCATAACCTAGACAATAATGGCCTAAAATAGGATGATAAGGACTATTTACTATTCAATCTTTCCTTTAGGTCTAAAGTCTGCTTCTACTATAAATCCCCTCCAAAACCAAACAAAGCTATATTAAGTTTAATAATATGTTTCTATCTATTTAACTAAATATTTCAGAATTGCATATAAAGAAATCTTTTCTAATAAATACTTAATAAAGATATGGACACCTTCAATTAGAACTACTAATTTCTCAAAATTAAAAGACATTTTTTTTTTATCAACTCTTGTAAAGATATCTTTAACTTCACTTGGTATATCTAAAACTTTCACTTTACAGTTTTATCAGTGAAGCTTTCAAAAAGGCTTTTTAAACTATTTATAATACATCAAAATATTTTTTAATTTTACTGATAATAGAAATAATATTACAGAGTAGAAAAAGAAGAAATCATAAAGTCAGAAAGAAAGTGTACAAATTTTAACTATGGAAACTGATATTGAGAAGGGTTAAATGATTTGTCCATGACAACACAAGTATTAAGCATAAGAAATAGGATTTCATCTTATGTCTTCTTACTCCAAATAAAAAATTCAATCTACTACCCTCTCCTTGTCTATGATCAATTTCTTTAGATACATTTTTTAATTGAGGCAAATGGATAAGAGTATTTTATATCATCAGTCTCTGCATTTTCAAATTATACTATTGATGGATGCATTGTTTTTTATGTGAAATTATAATCAAAAAGATATCTATGACAGTCATGTCTGACTCTTCAAAATCCCATTTGGAGTTTTCTTGGCAAAAACAGTAAAGTGGTTTTCATTTCCTTCTCCAGTTCATTTTACATATGAGGAAACTGAGACAAACAGAATTAAGTGACTTGTCCAGGGTCACATAGCTAGTAAATATCTGAGACTGGATTTGAACTCTAGTCTTTCTGAAGCTTCTTCAGACCTGATGCTCTATCTACTGTACTACCTCACAGCTTGTAGGAGTTACTTCTACACTATGTTAACTGTAAGACTCTTCTTTGATTCCATTAAAAAAAAATGCAGCTTACCTATATGCCAGAGATGCTTTAAACTTATTATAAAAATATAAATAATATGGTTCACTTTGAGACTTAGAAATAATTTTTGTGCAAGGTTTGTGCTGTGGCAGCCATCTTTAATTCAAGTGAATTCTTATTTCTAAGTGACTGTTGCTTTTCAATATTTGGATCCTCTGGAGCAGCAGCAGCAGCATATTTGTCAGGGATAAACAATGTTTCTAGCATCTCCCACACAGAAAAGGAGATTCTGAAGGTGAGCTACTGCTTTAAGCAATAGCTTCTGGGATTCTCCCTCATTCCTCATCCTCTGCTAAGATGCATGAGGCAGTGTCAGAGTGTGTTAACAGTGCTCTCACAATGCTCACAGGCTGGATAAGCTTTAGGACCCAACTCTGAGAAATCCTGTTCTATTATTTTTTTAGCTTAGGGACTCAGGGAATGACAAGGACAAAGTGATTCCTAAACCATTTAATGTGACAGTCATAAAACTGTTCAAAAACCTGTAAGAAATTTTGGATAGATGTCCTAAGTCTCAGAACGCACAAGATGATTGGATTCTACTATCATTCTTCAGGACCTTTACTCATTTCTGGAATTTTATACTACCACAATTATAATAGCTCTTGACATTTGCATAGTACTTTGGGGTTTATAAATTAATTTTTTTTTTCACAGCAATACCATTAAACAGGCAGCTAATGAAGTGACTCACCTATGGTCATGTAGCTATTAAATGTCTAAGGTAGGATTCAAATTCAAATCTCTTGGAACTAAATCTAAAATGATTTCCCCTACATCTCAGTGCCCTTAAATATGTTCATTTAGCCTTGGCTTCAAATAACCTCAAAGTCAAACTACCATATTGATGCATACCCTCCCCCTTACCCTGACTAGTCAAAGATGGCTTTTATCCTATCATTAGTGTATTATTTCTCCACTGTGACTCTGCCTTCTCTGCTGTCACCTATGTTTAAATGCTTAGTGAACTCTGAGTCTTTCCTTATCTCACATATGTAAGCAGGTGCCATATCTCAGTTAGAATTGATTCTGTCTCTCCCTCTTTACTTCAGTGGAACTCTGAAGCCCTAAATTCTTTTCCATTAGATTACTACAGCTATTGTTGCTGGTAAGTTGCAGGTACAACTCTTCCTTACCCCATTTGGAATTTTCTTGGCAAAAAGACTGGAAGGGTTTGCCATTTACTTCTCCAGCTCATTTCACAGATGGGGAAACGGAGGCAAGGACAGTTAAGTGACTTGCCCTGAGTCACCCAGCTGAAACAGAGGGAGCAGTCTTCCAGACTCCAGACCCAGCACTCTACCACCATACCACCTAACCACCCTAGAGCAACAACATGGTGTAATAGACTGACTGTTCTCATTGAGCTCACTTCCTACCTGCAATGCTTAATATCCATGAAATCAGTGATGGTGAAGTCACTTAACCCCTTAACCATTTAATCTCTTTCCAATTTTATTTCACACTTCTCTTATTGATGTTCTAGCCAGACTCAAGCACCATCTATTCCTGTCCTGCCTTCTCATCTTTGTGTCTTCATCACAACGTCCCCATGACTGGAATGGAGATTCCTTCCTCTGCATCTCTCTAAAAATTCTCTCTCTCATTCACACGCTACCATTTGGATGAAAGAGCAGGGCTTAAGTCCTGACTCTGCTGTTTACTATGGGTCTGATTTTAGATAAAACACATAACCTTCTAGGGCCACGATTTCCTAGTCTGTGAAATAAGGCGGTGGCGGGGGGACAGGGGGGAGGGGAACCGTGGGGGGGGGGGCAGTATGGTGCTTTCCAGCATTATAGCATATGCACATCCTCAAGTCTTTGTCTAATTTGAGCTTTTAGAACAGTTATTCTAAGCTAATTACACAGTTGGTGAAGAATTTATAATAGATTCTGTAGGAAGATACCAAAAAAGCATACCAGCTTTAAAAAGTTGTGGCAGTTTCATGGCATACTTTACACGATACTGACAACATACTAAAATGTGCTGACCTAGAATCTGTTATATTTCCTACTGTATTAACTCTGTATGAGTGTGAGAACAACAATATCTGAGTTTCCTTTTGAATCACCCATCCTCAGTACTTCTAGAAAGGCATTTCAAAAAGATAAAAAAAGTGTTGCTTTTCAATTAAAGTAAATTTTGAAGGAAAAGTAACTGCATACAATTTCAATGTTATTAAGTTTTTATTTCAATTTAAATTGTGCTTGAAATAGAGTACTAGTTAACTCAGTAAGTAAAAAAAATTCAAATCATAAAATAAGACATAAAAGTATACAGTTTGGTATAATTATAATTTATCTAATTTAAAAAAAGCAAATATGACTAATTTTACTCTTAACCTTTGAAAATTCTTGATATGAAACATGCAAAATTGTATGCTTATAATCAATTTTTGGCTAATCTTGAAAAACATTTTATGAGGAAGGGAAGTAAAAACCTCAAACTAAAATATGTGATAGGCATTGTTTTGAACTCCAGTTTCTTATCCATGGTAGCAGCAAATTTATTAGGCAGTGTCTGGATATAATTAAGGAAATAAACTTTTTAATATTATATTTTAAAATAATTTTTTTAAATAATGAAAGAAGAGATGATAACATTCTATTCATACCTTATGACAATTGGCACAACTTTTAATCAAGGTATAGAAAACTTCACAAAATTAAAATTCATTTAACTCTAAGCTGTAATAAAAAAATCTTAACAGCACAATAGGATGGTATAGAATTATGTATGTGATAAAGGATATCATAACCAACTAAATTATGAGAACAATATTAAGTGAATTAAGATGTAAATTGCGGTAGCTAAGATGCTGCCCAGTAATAGTGGAAAAGACTGCAAGACTCAGTTTATTGAAAACATCCAAGGATTTTAACCAGCTAAGCACTGAGACAGGGTTCAAGATGTTTCTTGCCTGGAAGATGCAAGCCACAATGGCTTGGTAGAATTAAAGTTGACTTAGAGGGGACAGTGCCATCTAGTGGACAAACCTGCCTCACTTTGCATAATCATCAAACATTTCTTAAGAACTTCCTTTTAATGTGAACAGATCCAATTTTTAAGTTTATTAAGCACAGGAAATATAATTATTCATAGTACATGTTATATATATGTGGTATAAAAGCTTTTATTATTTTGTAGCTTTAAACTGGCTCATTATTAAAATTAGTTCAAAACAAAATTACCACTTTTTTGAGTATCTATTTATGAGGCATTGGAATGAAGTCACTGTCTAACCTTAAACATTCATTAAAAAATAAAACATTGATTGATCAAGTCTCTATAATTTAAGACAGAAAAAGCCGTTTTTCTAACTACTACTGTTATGGGAATCTTAAAAGTACATTATCTGTGGTACTTTATGACTAAATCTTGTATAACTATATGATTAACCCTTTCAACACCAGGCACAATAAAACTACCTTGTGAAAGTAAAAATTGTGTTTCTTACCAAAAAAAGCAAAAAGTCAGTAGTACGAAAGACTCAAAAGCCCACAAGCAGAACAGATGAGTACAGAAAAAGAGGTATGCTGACTCTTCACAGATTTTGCTAGAACTGAAAAATGGGTGATACATTTAGCTACTATTGTGGTCTCCAGAAGAGCTTTCTTAAGATAATATAAAAAAATTATGTACGTACTCATTCCACTTGCTATGAAAATACCTAAAATTACCAAAGCTGAAGTTTTGGAAACTTTAAAGATTCATTTGAACTAGGTCTAAAAGCAACTTTTAGCTAAATAAACAACTTTAAAAACTGAATTCTCCACTATTTACTTAAAGCTTTTCTCTCACAGAAAATTTAGTATTCAAAATTTTATTAAATTAATATATTTATAGAGAGAAATATATTCTTATAAAAAAGTTTATGTAATAAGTAGTAGTTTGACTTTTAAAGTAAAATATTTCAGTCAAAAAATCTAAAGTGGTAATAAATACAGTTCAAGTTAGACTTTATAATATATTTGACTAGGTAATCAGGAACCAATTGAATAAGAAAAGATTGAGAGGAAGAATACTGAATTATCATTTCCATCTAACTTTATTTTAAATCACAGGTAAATTTGTAACTAATAACTAATTTTGTTACTGAGCTTTATCAATTATGAAACGGGCAACTGATGGTTGGAGTGTCTTTTGGAAAATTTAAAAAAATTTTACTTACAAAGATCAAAGGATTATTAATTTAAAGCTATACATATTCCTAAGGATCAGCTATCAATGAGGGTTTTTTTTTTAAGTGTCTACTATGGGCTAGATGCTAAAAATCACAAAGACAAAGAATGAGATAATTTCCACTTTAAAGGAGGTTACATTCCATCAGGAAAGACAATATGTTTATTTGTAAATTCATACAGAATAAATATGAGGTAAATTACATACAAAGCAGTTACGGAGTGAGAACACTAGCAATGAAAGGCTCCACAAAGCATCACACAGAAAGAGGGTGCATGAGCATCATCCACTAAATGAATTCTTTTCATTTGAGAAATAGAGAAATAGTCTCACAAACAATGTGTTCCAAATATAAAGGATCTTTTAAAAGAAGTTTTTGAGATTCATAAATTTTAATATATTTTAAAACATATTTAACTATCCTTCGATTAAAAGAACCCAGTTGGCAGATAAAAACCACAGACTAACAATGTTGGAAGGACCAACCACTGCTGCTTAGTATGAATAATAAATATAATGAATGATTGAAAAAGTATTTATTATTGATTACTATGTGCCTGAGACTGTGCTAAATGTTAGGAATACAAATGGAAGAAGTGATACACTCAGAGGGGAATCGTAGTCAGGGTTCTAATAGTTGGGCATATAGCAGGGATGGCAAGGTGATCCACAGGGCATTCTAATTGATAAAACCCTTTCTAGAAGTTATAATACTATTACTGTCTCTAGAAATGGAATAGGATGAAGGGAGGTGTAAAGGGATATGCATGCAGAGGCATGACAAATGGGGATGGCAGACTGAGATGTAATTAAGGGCTAAGTAAGTTTACACACAACTCCCAATCAAGATGATGAATTTCAAGGTTGAGTAGATTTAAAGCAGAGTGGTACAAAAACTGGATTTGAAAAATATATGGAATGAATTGGGCAGATGTTTCCTGGGGCTTTTTCTTCTGCTATTCAGGGTGCTACTCCTTGTTCCAGCTGACAGAACACATCTGGCTTGAAAACTGTAAGTCTGAAACAGACCAGATTGCTTAATTCTCCATCACTATATCCTCTTAATTTCCATGAGACCCATGGCAACATCAGTGATTTCTTCCATTCCAGAAATAGTATAGGACTGATGGCTTTTCATGGGGAGAAAGTCAAATCCACAAAGCTAAAAGAAATCAAAGGTGCTAATGATACCATAGTATGGTGAAGCCACTGAAATTCAAATGAGGTTCTTAAAACTAAAATTTCCTCACCTGAAAAAATAAGCATAGTACTTGTCTGGTCACTTTATAAGTTTATTGGGAGACTCAAATATGATTATGTATGTGCAACATGTTTTGAAAATTATAAAGCTCTCTATAAATGCATGGTAGTATTTTTATTGCTGCTATTATTCAAATGTAAGGTAGAACATATAAATACAACAAAGATAAAATACTATTTAATAGATATTTAAGCACAAATTACACAGAATTTATATGTTACTTTCAAATGCATATATATTTGTAAATGCTGAAGGGGTTTTGCGCAAGCAAAGAGAGCCAGCTAATATTAGTCTGGAATGAGTTTACAAGGAAGGTGAGGTTGAGCAGTGCTTATAAGAAAAAACATGTTTTGGCAAAGAGGGGGTGGGAACATATTCTAAATGATAGGAACAACATATATGCCTGCACAGAGGTGAGAGTGAATGAATAATAAATAAACTAGGCTCAATCAATGATAAAAATTCTAAGTCAGGATTGAAATGATTTTCTGGAGGTATAAAAGATAAGAATCTCATGGACCAAAAAGATCAGTATATTAAATCCTGAAAAACTATAAGCATGGAATCTTTTCCCTAACTTTTACAGGGTGATATAAAATGACCATGCTGTGTAATAGGTTCAATTATAAAGTACTTATCTGAATATTTATCTTGGACACAGAGAGGAACTGTTTCAAACTGCTTGTATGAACAAGACAACAGAAGGAATTTTTTTTAATGATATAAGAAACTCTTTTTAAAAAATTTTCTGTGGTTTGAACTTAGATAATGTTCAGCTCTAGAATTATGGGAGAAAGAAGGCACTTAGATGACAGGTTGTTGATTGTTCGATTTAATTTAATTTAATAATCATGAATTAAACTTCTATGTAATGAGCTAGCAAAGACATACATATTAAAATATAGTAATTATTTTCTGTTAATAGCACTTTCTAGTTCAATATTTGACAAATATTATCTCATTTATCCTTCACAGGAGCCTAGTAAGGTAGGTAATGCAAAGATTGTCATGTAATTTATATAAGTGAGAGAATGGACTCAGAAGAATTAAATAATGTGCATCCCATGGCTAGGAAAGAAGTAGAGCCAGATTGTGGACCCTAACGCTTTTGCACCTAAACTAGCCATCTTTCTGGGCCATTATAGTTACATATTTTATAACAACAACAACAAAACCAAATATCTCTTTCACTTCCTCAACTCCCTTTTGCTAATAAACATTAGTCTTTACCAGAATTCAAAGTTCTTGCCTGTCATCAATATGTATCGCAGAAACTAAAGTACCTGGGCCATCTAGTTTAATACATATCTGAAAAGAATATTCTCTACATACTCAACAAGTAGACATCCAGTTTTTGCAAGAAGATTTATCAGAATCCACTAACTATGAAGGCAGCTAATTTTCTACTTTTGAATAGTTCTCACTGTTAAGAAATTTTTCTTGAGATAAAGTTAAATTCTACTAATGTCATTAAAAAATTTTACTTATTATTTACTAATTTATTTGTTATACATATGTAATAAATATTATCATTTATTATTTAGTGTATTTTTACTTACAGGTAGGAGTCTTACCTTTGTAATCATAAATATAGACCAATATTGGCTCATTTTGACCAAATGCACAAAATGCCACCATGTGTTCATGTGGATGAAAAGCAACGTCTCGAAGAGGTGAGGTAAATGAAAGGTCAGAATACATTGCAACTTGGTCTCCTAAAAAAAGAAAACAATAATTAGTCAATTCTTTTGAAGCTTCATTTTTCCATCCTTCAATATACTGATGAGATCATATATCAACATGAATACAAAGAAATATAATATCTGCTCATATGATATAGTCTTTTGAGGTTAAAAAAATACCTTATATATTCTACTTCACTTTATCCTCAAAACAACACTGCCAGGGGGCAGCTAAGTGGTGCAGCCGATAGAGCACCAGCCCTCAAGTCAGGAAGGCCTGGATTCAAATATGGTCTCAGACATTTAACACTTCCTAGCTGTGTGATCCTGGGCAAGTCACTTAACACAACCTCAATTGCCTCAACAAAAAGCAAAAAACAAAACAGAAGAAAAAAAAATTGTGAGGTACAAAAAATACTAAGATTCAATAATTTGTAGATTTATAGAAATACATACATGTAAAGATATGCAACTATCTTATATTTTTATATTTTCATATGCTGAAATTTAAAATCTTGAATAATTCAACATTTTAGAAGGAATCTAAAGTAACTATATACCGTCAATTAATTATTTATCCTTTTTTCATATATCCTAGAGTTAATTGGAATTACACAGGAAATTCATAACTTATGAACATCTCAGTTACAAATATTTCACATAAACGAATAGCAAGCTTGCATTTGAGGCCTCACATCTCAACCACATCTCTGCTGGAACGTCTCCAATCCCCACCACCACTAAAGACTGTTTCCTATCCCACCCTTTACTGTCTCAGAAACCTATTTTCTATTGCATATACTTAGTATATGCATGTATATGACTGGAGCTGAGGAGTGGAGGTGGCTGTTTTGAGGGGAAAGAAATATGTAATATAAATGGGACTTCATGATGATATTCATTAAGTACTTAATGATGAGAATGAGAATAATGAGTCTCTAGTTTCCTGAAATGGAAGACATTATAAACGTTTTCATATGTAAACTAGGTTATGAATGGCACATGAATTATATTATGTTGATGCAAGAAACAATTCACTTACATGAGACTCACCTGTCTAGCTTTCTTATCTATATCTAAGGAATACCAAGAACAAAGATTAAGCAAAATATACCTGACAAAGTCCATGACTTTTGTTGATAGATGACCCTTTCAGGATTTTATTCAGGGCCTAGTGATTCTCAAACACAAGACTAACAATCGTGGTTTTGGGGGTTTCTAAGCCCACAAGTAGCAAATCATAAAGTTAAAAAAGGGGGGGAAGAGAGGGGAAGGGCAAGCCTGATATAGGAAGAGATTAGACGCAAAAATATAAAAGCAAAGCAAACAACAGAACTCCAAAAAAACAAAGCAGTATAGATTCATGTAGTGCGAGTCAAACCTGGCATAACCTAGGGCTTTTCTTGTATTTTAATCTACTACAGTAACCAGTGCTCATAATGATGAACTGGATTTACAAAACAGACATTAAATTGTGTTTGGTATACTATTTAATAGGTCAGAAGAACATTGAATACATTTTTAAAAGATTTACCTTCACAAAAGTTAATATTTTAAAATTTTTGCTTTTAAAAAGAATAAAATCTTCTGGTATCCAAAAATCTTTGCAATCCTAAATGGGCTACCGGCTCAAAGTTTCCAGATGCTAAAATCATGACACTGTTAAGTAACAATTTAACTGGGCAATCTTGGAAGCCTAATTAAGGATGTTTCCATAAAAAACAAATTTTAACAATTATAAAATTTCTGGAATACAATGCATTCTAAGTTGGGGATGAAGACAAAGTAAGAATATGAGAATATATACCATATATTTACTCACACTAACAAGTAAAACCTGGGAATCATCTGAAAATAAGGCTTTTATTAGCAATGAGATCAAGAGAATGAGAATGAAAGATTAAAAAAAAATTGGAATGATAACACTGAATAAAATATATTCATTGAACATTTAAAAATAAAAAACTTCTATGTCTTATACAATCATTTTAAACAATTATGTTTTAGTATATAACTTTTTTCCCTTTTTGAAAAAAAAAAACCTTAAAGGTAAAGCTTTTAATAAACTCTTAACAGTTAGACTTAAAAAACAATCACATATCTAAGGACTTGAGGTTTCCATCTAGACTTTTGTTATTGTTTAGATACTTCAATCATGTCCTACTTTTTGTGATTCCATTTGAGGTTTTGTTCACAAAGATATTGGAGTTCTTTGCCATTTCCTCCTCCAGCTCATTTGACAGATAAGGAAACTAAAGCAAACAGTTAAGTGACCTGTTCAGGGTCGCACAGCTAGTAAGTATTTGAGGCTGAATTTCAACAAAGAAAGATGAATCTTCTTGATTCCAGGCCTGATGCTTTATCCACTGCACCTGCACCTGACTCTATACTTAGATAGGCCTCATTAGTTAATCTTTTAAAATCAAACCAACATTGTAAAATAAAGTATGAAATATCCAAATTCCTATGGAATTTAAATAGAAAAAAAAAACTTAAGACTATGGAAAATAATTTGTTTTATCTTTTCCTCAATACTGAAACATCTCTGACTCTGTGACTTGATCTAATCACCTACAATGATTTTCAAAAGCATTTTGCAATTCAGTATTTTATACTAGTACCAAAAGAAATAATTTATCACACCTCACCCATCGTAATTTCTATTAGACAAAAAAGAATATCATCAATGGGCAAGACATGTTTAATGGATGTTAGATAATGGACAGTACACAAAGAACCGAGATAAAAGAACATTTAAAATCCATTTCATGTAACTCTCCAATGACTTCTTGAACAAATGTTTTTAGTTATAATTTGAACTTTTCCTTTATAAAGCAGATGAGGCAAAGGCAAGATGCAAATCAAATTTTAAAATTTATTTATGCAGAAGAAATTTGAACTCTTTAAGGTAAAATATCCAATTAGATATTATTTAATGTGGATATTTCAATAAATATTTTACTTATTATTTAAAATAACAGTTTTTACCTAACTATAAAAAGTTACATTAAAATGGAGACATGGTATCAATACAAGATTCATGATTTTCCTCAGTTAATATTCTAATTGTGATACTATCTCATTATAGGAATGTACTTTAAGTAGCTGGGTTCAGAGAGCTCATCATGCAAGTATTCTGCCAAAATAGCAAATTAGGGAAGAAATAAGAAATGGTAAAAAAAAAAAAAAAAAAAGAATTGAATCTGAAAGTATTTTTCTTACCATCTTTCTCATCTTGATAAAAATCAATAATCTTCAAAAATAACAATAAAAGTTTGGACTTAGAATTCTCTAAGAAATAATTTCATTAAAAGGGCAGCTATGTGGTAGATAAATAGAGCCCTGAGTCTGAAATCAGGAAGATTCACTTTCCTGAATTGATATCTGGTCTCAGACACTGGTTAGCTGTATAAACCCGGCCAAGGCACTTAACACTGCCTTGGTTTTTTCATCTGTAAAATGGACTAGAAAAGGAAATGGCAAACCATTTTGTCAATAAATGGTTTTTGTCAATAAAAAGTCAAATGGGGTTAAGAAGATTTGGACATGACTAAAAATGAGTGAACAACAACAAATATTTTATTAAATGTCTAGTTTCCTATATTTTTCCTACATTATTCATTTATTTTCTCAAGACTTAAATAATTTCTTACCTGTTTCTGGGTTCCAAACATAGGCTATGCCATCCTCACTTCCAGCAAAGAGAAAAGTCCCACATGGTGTTAAAGTACTATGAATCTTCTCTCTGTAGTTTGCAGCACCTACATACTTTCTTGTTGATAACCTAAAAAAATAAAATAATCTAATAAATTTTCATTTCTTTAATGCAACCATTAATCATCTAATCATCTTTAAAATTTTATTTTTAAAATAATTTTCTTTTAAATAATTCAAGAATATCATTTACATGAATTTTTTAAACTGTCATATTTAGAGTGTGCATGTGTACGTGTGTGTGTACGTGTGTGTGTGTGTGTGTGTGTGTGTGTGTGTGTATGAATGTGTTTAGTTTCCTTCAAAATTTTCCTCCTTTTGAGTTAGAATGATATTAAGTCCTTATTAAAGGCATTTGTCTTTAGAAGAGTTGTTATTATTCTTGGGCTTTATATGTTATATATACTGAAGTTATATATTTCTTTTAAATTCTTGTCACCAAACATGGTGCAAGATATATAGTTCAGTCTCTTGTGATCTCATGCTTGGGTTATTACCGTAATCTAACATTGAGTAGTATTTCTTCAGTGACTTGAGAATGCTTTTTAAAAACTGCTTAATTTAACACACTTTAAAAAAAAAAAAACATAAATTCAATAAAACAACAACCTGTCATTTATTTCATAGAAACACTAATGTGAAAGATAAAAATTATTTTAGAAAATGTCCTTTCTACATTAAGAATCCTAGTTCTAAGCTTTTACACTGGAATGGAAGAAGGAATTACAGAGGAAGAGAAAGTGAATCTTACTCTCATCAGAACTGTTTCAGAGAAAATAACATCCATACTCAATAGGGACACAGAAATCCAACTTACCCTGCAAGAAAATTGGAGGAGAATGGGATATGTGAAGGGAGGGAAGGGTGATAAAAAAGAGGGCATATTGGGGGGAGGGAGTGGTAATTACCAAAACACTTTTGAGAAAGAACAAGATGAAAGGAAAGAATAAATGAGAGGGAAATAGATAGCAATAGTAATTGTAAAAATAATTTTGAAGCAAATTTCTCTGGTAAGGCCTCATTTCTCAAACATAGAGGAAACTCAATAGAATTTATAAAAAAATAAAGAGTCATGCCCTAATTGATACATAATCTAAAGATATGATCTGTGCCTAAAGGGATATAAATTCATGCATATCCTTTGACTTAACACCCACCACTATTTGGCATGAATACTAAAAGAGATTGGGGGAAAAAAAAAAGAAAATGACATATATATACCAGAAATATTCATAGTAATTCTTTTCAGAGCAAAAAAAAAAAAAAAACCCTGGAAATTGAGGGGAATAGCTTAATAAAATAAAAAAATAAAAATATGATGGAATATTATTGTTCTATGGGAAATGATGAACAGGATGCTCTCAGGAAGAAAAAAATCTGTATTCCAAGAACTCAAGCAAAGTAAATTGTACTGTATATAAAGTAATAGCAATGTTCCAGGATAACCAGCTCTAAATGACTTTACAATTCTCAATAGTACAATCATCCATGACTACTCCGAAGGACTTGTGATGGAAAATCCTATCCACACCCAGACAAGAAACTAATTGCCTGAATACAGATTGAAACATTCATATTCTTTCTGTATCTCTCTCCCTGTTTCCTCCTCCTCTGTCTTTTTCGCTTTCTTTTTTAACTTAATTTTTCTTGGGGATTTTATTTTCATTAGGCGGGACGTCTATATTTTTCTTTCCCACACCTTGACTTTTATGGAAATGTTTTGTATAACTTCACACTTAATTGTGGATGGGGATAAGGGAAAAAACCTAGAACTCAACATTTTTAGAAACAAATGTTAAAAAAATGTTTTGAATGTTGACTGTAACTAAGGAAAATATTAAATAAACAAAACAAAACAAAAATTACCCCAAAAAATCCAATTTCTGTTTTTTTCTTTTTTAAGTACATGATCCCTCAGTATTCTTACTTTGAAAAGAAATGAAAAAAACATAGATTTAGAGTAGTAAGAAACCTTAGAGGTCATTATCTAAGCCAATCACTTTTCAGAGAGGAAACTGAGGCAACAAGAAATTAAGTGATGTGACCAAGATGATTTATGTATGGAAGAGCTAGGATTTAAATTTGCATTCTTCTACTCCAAATTCTAACCCCTTCCCCTCTCCCAAAAAACTTTATTGGATGAAATATCTTTTAAATCAGTCATGTGTTTTGTGAAATTTTTACTTTTCTCTGCTTCATATAGTATGTACTGCTAATTTTATTATACAATATAAGGGAATTATTTTTACCAAAGGCTGCAAACTGATATTCAATACAAAAAAAGATTTTTTTAAATGACAAAGCTTTAAACAAATACTGAAATACATAAAGAAATGATCCATTGGAACCAGTTAATTAGTATAACAAACACTTAAAGTTAATTATTTGGTTACCATTTAAATCTACTTACATTCGGAGATCCATAATTCTCAAAGTACTATCTTTGGCATGAATTAACAAACGTCTTCCATTTGGATGAACTTCTAAATGACTTATTGGAATCCCTTTAATATCATTTTCTCTAATTTCCTACAATGATAGAAAATTTTTAAAAACTATGAAAAATTTTTCATTCAAATGGGATATAAAAAAACTATCATATTTAGGAAGATTTTAGATGTCTTGCTAAAGCAAGAATTGTAGACAATTAATATTTAAATGGCTTGATAAAAATTATTTTTTTCTATAACATAGAAATACCTTTTATAGCAAATCTATGTTTTTAAGATTTTTAAAGTCTATAACCAACATTTGCTTTTATCTATGAGCCTGTCTTTTAAATATATATTAAAGTATCTAATTTCAGTTTCACAGGAAGGAAAAATAAAAAGGTTATATATGTTTTTAAAGCTTATGCATTCATCAAAAAAAAAAGAATGGAGTCAACTTTTAAATACTATTCTAATCTCTAACTATTTCAAAATAGATTTCCCTCTCAATTTAGGGGACAGGAGTTATTGAAATATTCTTCAATCATTTAATTTAGTTGTAACTGAAGGGGTTTTATCCAGTTGCCCTAGGCAACTAAAGAAGGCGCCTTATTAATGATATCAGGGAAGCAGAAATACTGCAGGGTTACCTGTCTGGACTGGCACTGAATCAGAAGAGGCTACCAAAGGTCTGCCAGGCAATTTTCTTGTCTGGATGACTGAGAGAAATGGAAAAGTTGTAAATGAGAAATTACTGAGGCAAGATAGAGGTAAGAGAAACATAGTCCTTTACCAATTGGCTAAAGCTTTTATCACCTTGTCTACTTTCTCAATGGATCTTTTTCCTTTTTTCTTTTCCTCTCTCAGGGGGCCTCTTCTGATTTAGACAAGCAGAGACAGGAAGACCCTAAATAGCATTTCTCTCTCAGAGTCATCAACAAACCATCTGCCCATGGCTGCTGAGCATCAAAAGATATTGGGCCAGCAATAAAAACAAACCAATAGTAGTTATAAGCTAAGGGGAAAATATGGAAAATATATGCTCCAAAGAGTTATTTTACCGAGTTGAAAAATGAATGTAATTCGAGAAAAATTCTTATGGAGATGAAGGCAACACTTAACACTGATATAAAGATGAAAAAAAAAAAGAAAATTAATATGCATTTCAAATTTCAGCTGAAGTCTAAATTTGACATTACTACTAGAAGACTTATGTTGTTTTTACTAGCCATTACAAAAATCCTTTTAAAAATTTATTTTTATTTTCAAACTGAGAAGCTTTGTAAGGGAGAAAACTATTGCTTTTCTTTATATATATGATCCTGGACTAAAGAGCATGGTACACAACACAAAGACACATCTTCAAAGTGTCCTGTTCTGCATAAGCTGTCTGCAATTCAACTCCTCACTCTGTTGACCAACAAAGTACAAGAAAATAAATGTTAACTCCAGTTTTAGTATATATTGTTAAATTCCAAAATGCATCAAAAACTGAAAAGAGTCTTGAGAATTAACTTTTTTTTTTTTTTAACTTTTTCCTTCTGAACATCTCAAAAAGTATATTATGGAATGCAACTATTCAAGGCAAATTGTCTTTGAGTTGCTATTTTAAAGATAAAGAAACTCATACGGGCTTTCATAGCAAATAATAAAGGATTCTTTATGTACTTAAGTGATTAGAATGGGGCATCTGGAATCTTGCCATTCCCTTGATATTAGGTAATTAGGCAATTCTTTTTAAAATGTGTGTAATTAAGTTACTGTATGAAACCCAACACACCACTCATTAACCTGACAGACATGAAATTGTTTTTAAAACAGGTTTTAGAAACTCAGGAGGCTGAATTAAAGCTCACAATAAGTCTTTTCCCCAACTTAAGACAGTCTTCATTTAGACATTATCTATAAACTATATAAAAATTCTAAAAATGATGGCATTTTTATGTAGAACAAAAATTTCTAAGAGATAAACAATATTAAGAATTAGTACAGTACAGTACAAACAACACTGACTCTGAGGTCAATCCATTCTTCTGTCTCTTAGAATTTCTATGACCCCCCCCCCTTTTTTATTAGGGTACTTTGTCTCTCTAGGCCTCAATTTCCTCAGCTGAAAAATGAGGCAGTTAGGCTAGAGGGCCTCCTGGTCAATACTAAATTTAGGTCTTAATCATATCAAACATATCAATTTAAGTCATATTCACTTAAAACAATTTTATAGAATCATGTTATTTCCTCTTAAGCAATAAAATAAACAATAAACCTGTTTTTTAAAAAAAGTTAAAAGAAGATATAATGGACAAAAATCTATATTGATTTGTTCTCATATATTAATGTCACTTTTTTTTACTTTAAAGTTAAATACAAAGTGAAAAAAGGAAACAAAAAACAAAACATTGCCATGTACAGAACAGAATATAAGAAAGAATTCAATACAAAGCAATACATATTCATTTCAAGAAAACCTATATAATAATTACTACACATTGTTTTCAAAGCTGTCCAGCTTCTCTTAGCTTTCTTCCTTGTTGGTTTTCTTTTGTTCTCTGCTGTGTACCTCTTATATACATATACCTAGATATCTATAAACACACAAATGTACATATATACTCTTTACATATTTGTAAGACTTACACAAATATGCTTATTTCTACCTGTCATCTGTTTCTCTGAAAATGGATAACATCTTCCTTTATATATCCAAGTCTTTCCATGTTTTTCTAAATCAATCAGTTCATTATTTCCTTCACGATAGTAATATTCTAATCTATCTGAGAGACCAGCTATGAAAGTTGTTTTTATTAAACCAATTTTTGCATTTTTTTAGTTACATAAATGTTACTTAAACAAATTTTAATTTTAAATGTTAAATGTTAATTTAAAATAATTCAAATTAAATTGAAATTAAAATTTTTAATTTAAAATAATTTAAATTAAATTTTAATTTGAAATTTTAATTTAAAATAATTTAAATTAAAGTTAAATTAAAAATTAATTTTAAATATTTTAAATTTAATAATTTAAATTTAAAAAATTAATTTTAAAATAATCACAATTATCCTCTTTATACTTCAACAATGCTTTCCTTTATAATATAGTTTAAGGATTAATACTGCTAATGCTGTAAAAAATTACCCTGGCATAGGTTCTATCAATAAAAAGTTGTTTAAAAAAAAAAAAAGGATTAATACTGCTGAATCTACTTCCTTTACATAGTTTTTTTTTTTCCTGATTTCTTTTGTTCTTCCAAATGAACTTTGTTATTATTTTTCTAACTCAGTAAAATAATTTTTAGTAATTTAACTGAGATGACATTAAATAAATAGGTTAGGTAAAATTGCCATTTAAAAATTATATTGATTTTATCTATTCAGGAACAATAAAAATTACTTCCAATTATTTAGATCAGATCTTATCTATATAAAGTATTGTATTATGTTCATATACTTCCTGGGTATAGTTTAGAAGGTATACACTCAGGCATTTTTATACTGTCTAGGTATTTTAAGTGGTCTAAAACAATATTGAATAATCTTGTTGATACATAATGTAGCTTTTCTTTTTCATTTTTGATTAAATCTATTTTAACTTTAATTTTGTGTAAGGTCACGATTAATACCCTGTTTTTTATATAACAAATTCTACTCTTAGTTTTTATTTTATTTTTGTGTGTGTCTATTATTTTTATAATATTTCTTGAAAGCAAGATATTACAGAATTCAGTTTTAATCTGCTATTCATTTCTGTTTTATGGGTATATTCATCCCATTCACATTCTAAGTGACAATCACATGTATAATTTCTTCCTATTTTTTCCTCACTATCCTTCCTGCCCTCTTTACCCTAAGCTATCACATTTTAACACGGAACAAAAAATGGTAGGTCTAATTATAACTACATAATTAATATAACTACATACAGAACTGCTGACAGACTACTAACAATGTAAATCGAACCTTTACAGGGTCAAGATAAAAAGGGAGAAGGAAGAAATTCAGTATTCTATAATAATAATTTTACAAGTGAAAAAATTATAAACTGGAGCTCAAAATTCATGTAAATATTTTCTTTCTATATATGACCTAAAAGACTAATATCTAGAACATTTTCAGTGAATCATCATTTATATTTATCAGTCACTTGTAAAATATTAGGAAGATATTCAAGGGAATTTAATTTCCCAATATATGTATTGTTAACCTGAAAAGAGAAAATTGTATAATATTGTTTACAATTTTACCTCCTTAATGAAATTAAAATTTTAAATATTACTTTATAACCTTATTTATGTTCCAAAGTCGAACTGGATGTTGTTCATTTTCTCTGACCAAAGTATTCCAAACAATAATCAATCCTAAACTGTCTCCTGAATACATATGAAGTCCTGTGGAGGAAAAAAAAAAAAAATATATATATATATATTTACAAATACCAAATAATTAACAGAAATTCATTTTTGTTCATTAACTATTCAGTAATATATAGATGATCCTCCTAGGCTTTATGAAAAACACCAAAAGAAAAACCAAAACACCAAAGGCACATTTATGATCTTCAAGAAGCTTACAATCTAGTAAGGGGATAACAATAATAGCATACAACATTATATTAAAAGTCTTATTACAGAATGATAAAACCAAAATCTAGGTAACATCTCAGTAAAGTGAATCAGGGAAGGCTTAGTAGAAGAAGTGGCATCTGAGATGGAAGCACAGTATCTCAAGTTAGAAGTAGACAGAGTCATCATCTAATCCAACCTCTTTTCCCAAGGGGGGAACATCACCCCAAAATGGTCACATCAAGTTTCCATTTGAAACACTATGGGAGCTCATTACTCCACAATACATCCTATTTTATTTGTGGAAAGCTAAAGTTGTTAGAAAGTTTTTCCTCAATAAAGTAGTAAAAATTTATTAAGCACGTTACTACGTGCCAAGCACCGGGCATACAGAGCCAAAATTTGACGCTTTGTTTCTTCCAACCATCTCTATTTCTTCTCTTGTCTAGGACTAAGCAGAACAAATATAATCTTCTTTCTTCCTTTATTGTAGACTTAATAATTAACCTAAGCATTTCAGTGTGCAATAAGAGACTTCTATAGCAAACTGAGTTTATGTTCACTTTGTTTTTTTTAAGAATCGTTCTCTCTCCAAATATCTATAACAGAAAAGTAATAAAGCTATTGTATTTATTTATTTTCTTCAGTTCTTTTAAATAAATTATTTTTATTCATCATTTTTTAAATTTATTATTACCAACCAGCTTGTCATCCTCTCCTAGCTGCTTTTTCTTATAAAAATATTTATTGCTGAGCAAAAAAAAAAAAAAAAAAAAATGAATATACTAGCCATATTTGAATCTTTACATATAATACTTCATCCCATGTCCACCACATTTCTGTCAAGTCATCATTCTTTTAAAATCAGCATTGCTTGTAGTTTCAATTAAAAGTTTCAAGGGCTCCAAAGTTGCTTTGTTTCATATTAGTGCTGCTTTCATCATATAACTTGGTTTCTTGGTCCTGCTCATTTTACTCTGCATTAATTTGTACAAGTCTTCCCACCTTTCTCCTAATCTGTCTAATCTGCCATATTTTTTGTCATTTAAAAAATATTCCATTCCATTTATATACCACAATTTCCTCAGTTACTCCCCATCTGATGATTGTTATTGTGGTTGTCATTTCAGTCATGTTCGACTGAATACCAAAAACTCAATAGCTGTTATAAAATAACAGACAACATATAACATAAAATAACTTACAACAAATCTGTCTCTTACAAACATATGTCTCAAAAAACTATTAAGAATTCAATAAATACATTATACTGGAACCACATTAACATTGAAAAAAAACTATTGCCCAACATAGCCCAAGAGTAATAATAATTCATAAAATATTGAGAGACTGCTAAAAATAGATGCAATCACATACAATGTTTAATATTCAAGTTTGGTGGAATTAAAAGCTTCTAGAATAAATCAAAAGCACATGGGACCAGAATGAGGATCATATCATCCTCATTTACCTGACTGCTATTGGAGTTGTTTCAAAGATGTTTTCAGTGAATCTAGAAGATATGAAATTAAATTTCTTATATGAATACATTTCTCATATGAAATTGAATTACTCATTCAATTGCAAAAAGGAACTATTTCATCCATTTCTGCAATCATTCACAGAATGTAAACTATCAAATAAGAACAGCAGGATAACAACTTGTGACAGAACTATTGCTATTTTAATCAAAAAGATGACAAGAGGAATAATAATAATAAAATGATAATAATTGACATTTACACAGTACTTTAACATTTGCAAAGGGCTTTATGTCAATTACCTCATTGATTCACACAACAACCTGTTAAGTATAAAAAAGTATAATGAGAAGTTGAGATTTACAAGAAATTACAATAAGGAAAAGAGAAAAATCTGCATTTTGTGTGGCTATACTTTGTAATATAGAGCAAAAATTATTAAAACTGTGAATAGCAACCCTACATGGGGTCACATAACTAAATACGGGGTTCATGAAAAATTTGGCAACAGTAAAAGGTATTAAATAGTCCCCCATGATTTAATTCTTTATATAAAAAATTAAGCACATCCATCTCATTATTAAGCAAATTTGCTTTCATTTTTAATAAAGGTAAAATTATATATATATATATATATATCAAAAATTGTTTTTAAATAAATGTACTATTTATTATCAGTAACTGTTTAACTTATGTGCCTATTTTATATACCTTTATACCCAAGGTCCCATAAAAATCTCTCAGGTGAAAAAATGTCTTGAGCGAAAAAAATTTACAAAGCTCTGATAGAGAGGACAATCTATAATTTGTATTCTACATACCTTCAGTGTCAAAACAGAGAGAGTTGATAAAACTTTTGTGGCCATCAAATTCTTGTAATAACTGACCATGAACTTCTTTCACTTTTCCATTCCATACTCTTATCACAGAATCATAACATCCTGTAACTACCAAGTATCCTGCAACTGGGTGGAATTTGGCTGTATAGACAAATGATGGATGAGGGAAAACCTTTATAGCAGATCTACTTTGGCTTTCAATTTTCCACATTCTAGAAGAAAAAAATCAGATTTTATTTTATATACATATATACATGCATATACATACACATGTACACACACATACATTAAGGTTCAAATGTAAATACAAAAAGTTTTTTCTCATTACTCACAGAAGTCCAAATATACATGTCTTCAAAATAATTAACAGAAAATAGAGACTAAACCTGACATTAATTCTATAGCTAAATCCAGTGACCACCAAATTATGACTTTTAATATCATTGACTTCTAATTCATTATCCAAATGCACCTTTTAAGTGTTTTTCTAGCTTGTCTGCTTATGAACAGAGAGATGCAGCCAGTGAATTAATAAGAACTTATAAAGAGCGAGACAAGCAGCAGCATGGTAGAGTAAAGAGAAATATAGTTTTAGAACCAGGAAGACATGGGCATAGGCCCCCACCTGTACTACATACTGGCCGTGTGACTTTGGACAAGTCACTTAAAGTAAGTACACTGGCCAACTCTAAGACTATAAATGATGAATAGTAAGGGATTAGTAGAGGGTTTTCCTAAGCAAGAGTTTATTATACTAATAAAATGACAACTGAAATTCATTCATCCTTCTCAAAATAGAAATGATAAACATTATATTATATGAAACTAAACCCTGTACTGTATTCTTAATATAAAGCAAAGAGTTTATAGGAGGTAGTGTGTTAGAGAGGAAATGTTCTGGGGCTCAGGTAGCCAGGCTCATGGCCTTGTTCTTTCCTGAATTATACTGACCTGACGGTACTATCAGAGGATGCAGTAAGGAGATGCTGATCATCTTTTGACCAGCAAAGATCATAAACAATATTGAGGTGACCACAAAATTCTCTCAAGTAATGTCCCGAAGGGATTTCATATACTAAAGAAAAAAATTAAAAAATTAGTGAATAGGCTATTCACAGAGTATTGTATAATAATAAAATGCACGTTAAAGGATCATGCTATATTGAGAAAAACCTTGAATGAGAACTTTGAAGACCATACTATGGGCACCATCTCCACTACCTTCATAATATTATGAGCTCCAGGGCTCAGTTTCCTTATCTGTAACATGGTGACAACAATTTTATAATAACTTGTTTTGCCAAGGTCTAAGAATCAAATAAAACAACTTTTGTAAAAATACTTACTTGGCCACATAGCAAAGAGATCCTATATCCAAATAACTAAACAAAAAAAGAGTCTGGTTATTTCCAATGGGATCTCTCTAACATGGAATCTATTTGGTGTTTTTGCATAAATTGTTCTGTTTAGATCTTTAGGTCATTAGAAAATCGTCATCACCATGTTACAGATAAGGAAACTGAGGATCAGGAAGAAGGAGAAGCAGAGAAAAATCAGATTGTGGTCCAGGGAGTATGATTCTTAGAATGTAGTATTATAGAGCAGTTTATGCTGTGGGCACAATTTTTTGGTGTACTATTGTGTCAAACTTGTTATTTCAGTTTGTTGGGGAATTTTTTGTCTCTCAGTGTTTGTCCTCTAATTTTATAATGATAGTTATAAGGATAAAATAAAATTCTGCATTACAGTAAAATTTTCTGGAATGTAGTTATGTAAAGTAAAAGGTACTCGTACATTGAAATGTTTAAAATAATTTATATAATTCTAATCCTAGTTCTCATATTTGTTCCTTTGCATACATCTGACCCGGCTTCTTTTTCTGTTATATAAATAATTCTTATCTTAATAATAATAGCTAAAATTTATATAGGGCTTTACACATATCTCATTTAATCGTCACAATAATTCTGGGGAGTGCTATTATTATCTGCATTTTACAGATGAGGAAACTGGAGCAGAGTTAAAGTGTTTCACTTAAGTGTTACAACTTCTAAGTATATGAGGCTGATTATGAGCTCTGGCTTTCTGATTGCAGATCAGGATGCACTGGACCACTCAGCTGCCTCAAAACAGCCATTTTGGGGTATGATCCTTCAAGTGGCTGAGCCCTTAGAATAGGGACAATGGTTAAGAAATTTACATTTCAATTTTTAATGAAAGAAAGTTTCATTTGGAATTTTCAGGTCACAAAGCTTTGCTTCTTAAGGTTTTCTTTTTTAAGCTTGGAAGTAATAGTAGTTTCCCATTATCCACTGATCTTATTACTGCATTTAAACATTACACAATCAATCAACAAACATTTATCAAGTGCTTATTAATTCTAGTCAGAGGGCAAAACACTAAGGATATAAAGACAAAAGCAAAGCAATCCCGAGTTTGCCCTCAAGGAATTTATATTCTAATGAGGGAGACAATACATATATATATATATATATATATATATGCACATATATATATATATATATATGTATACTTATATATATTTACAGATCATATGCAAAATAAATACAATGTAGTTTTGTGCCCTCACAGATGGGAAGAGAGGGTACAGGAAAGGTTTCACAAACAGTATGATGCTAGAATTAAGGCCAAGAGGCATTAGGAACTCCCAGAGGTAAGGGAATCCACTTTAGGCAAGAATAGACAATATGAAACAGAGAGAAGATAGAGCTTGGTATTTGAGGAATCATGAAATGGACCAGTATGGCTGGAATGCAGAGGAAGTGAGTAAATAAAAAAATATTCAAGCACTTACTAAGTGCCAGGCACTGCATTAAGCACTTTTTGATACACACACACACACACACACACACACACACACACACACACACACACAAAAGCAAACAACAATCCTGATCATTAAGAAATTCACCATCTTATGAAGAGACACAAATAGACAAATATGTACAAATGATAAATATATAGGGATAATTAGGAAATAATAGAGAGGAAGAGGGCATTAAAACTGAAAAGCTGGGAAAGGTTTTTTGAGGAAGATGAGATTTTAGTTTGGAATTGAAGGAAACCAGGAGAGCCATTAGTGGAGATGAGGAGGAAGAACATTCTAGGCATGGAGGACAGACAGAGAAAATGACCAGAGTCTGAAAATGGGGTGTCTTATTCATAGAAAAAACCAGGAAGCCAGTGTTACTAGATCAAAGAGTATGTTTTGGGGAGTAACGCATAAGAAAACTAGAAAGGTAAGAGAGGGACTTGGTCATGAAGGGCTCTGAACACCAAATGAGCATTTTACAGATTTGATCCTGGAAGCGGCAAGGAGTCATTAGGAGTGAAGAAGGAAATCACTTTGGTGACTGATGGAGATGAATTGGAGTGGAGTGAGGCTTAAGGTGAAACCCATCAGCAGGCTACTGAAATAATCCAGGCATAATGTGATGAGGGACTGTCCCAAAGTGACAGCAGTATTAAATGGTTATTTGAGAGATGTAAAGGCAAAATCCACAGGCTTTGGCAATAGCTCACATATCAGGGGTGAGGAATTCAAGCTGACTCCTAAGTTGTGAACCTGAGGAATCTGGAGAATATTCTTGCCCTCTACAGTAATAGGAAACATAGACTTGGAGAATGATTCAGGGAAAGATGTCTACTATACATCCAGTCTGAGATGTATGAAAGGCACTTGGAGATGGAAGACTGGAGAGCAGCAGGTGTTTGGATAGTACTGGTAGATATGACAATCATCAGCAAAGATAATTTTAAAAATAGAAACTGATGAGATCACCAAGTGAAGTAAGTAGAGAGGAAGAAGGGAAGAGGTCCTAAAATAGCACCCTGAGGGAAAACTGTGCTTAGAGGGCATGATCTAGAAAGATTTCACTTAAATTTCATGTTCCAATAAATTTTAAATATTCTCAAAATATTAATCTTTAATATTTTGTTAAAATATTACTAAACATATATACTAAAATATAAATCTTTAATGTTGATTAGAAATTGACAGATTAGAAATTGATCGAGGTAAAATAGTGTAATATTATTCTAAAATATATCCCCAAAATGAAAATTTTCAGTTTCATCTCTGCTATATTACCTGAAAAGTTTATAAACATCCACTCTCACCTAATGGTTCATATAATAAAAGAACACTACTTTAAATAATTTAAACCACATTGCTGAATGTGGTTAAGGATGAGCTATTTGCCCATTTCATGCTAATGTGTATTTTCCCTATCTGACCTCTTCTCTCTACTCCCACAACGGCCACCTTAATTCAGGCTCTCATGATTTCTCTAAGCCTACTGCAATAACTGGTCTTATGGTCTCAAGACTCTTCCTTAATCAATCTATCCACAAAGGGCCAAAGTAATGCTCCTTTAGTCCACAACTGACCATATGACTTCCCCATTCGATTTTCTTCAGTGGCTTACTATTGTTTCTGATTAGCTTGTCCTTTTTAATTTGGCTTCAACCTATTCTTCTATTGGACGCCCTGGAAGGGACTCCCCCTTCTACATTCTGTAATTCAGTAAAACTGGTTTTCCAGCTTTTTACATATAATACCCCATATCTTCTCTCTCTGCTGTTGGATTCATAAAGTCCCTCCTTTAATGTGCAGCTCAAGAATCTTCTTCTGCATGAAGTCACCCTAATCCCTAGTTCTTTCTCTCCCAAACTATGTTGTCATGAATTACTTATGTATATATGTATATACTTATGTATATGTATATATGTATATTTATTCATTTCACATTTGTGTAGTATATATTGAATTATATGTTTTGCCCTATTAAAATGAAAGTAACTTGGGAAGAGGGATTGTCTCAATTTTTATACATGTATTCCAAATACTTGGCACATAATTGATAATAAACATTTGCTAATAGATTCATTAAACAAGTAAATATCATTAGTGTATTGAAAAGTGGAATATTCCAGCAAATTTGAATCGTCAAAGTTTTTACTGCTATAATGTCTTCTAACCAAAATTATTATTTTAAACTTTTCAAGTGGTACATGTTACATGTCTAATGCTATTATATTTTAGGCAATTGATTTTTTAAAATCTCAAAATAATTTCAAGTGCTTCTTTTTAGTACTCTCCAAAAGACCATAAAAATTCAGATGAAACATACAAGTTTACAACTTACAAATAACGGGATACCCATCATGGCCTGCACATGCTGCTGCTAACATTCTTCCATTCTGGGAGAAATTTATACAAAAACATCCTCGGTCTCCTGTATGCAGTGAAAACAGGTGCTTGTTTGGGATACGGCAAACCTATTGAATACAATTTCCCACACAAAATTAGGTAAACAAAACATCTATGATGGCTAAATGATAATTTTATTTACTATTGAATTTTTTAGTAATATTTTATTTTCCCCAACTATATGTAAATTTTTTTTGACATTTGTTGTTCTATTTTTTTTAAGCTTTGAGTTTCAGATTTTATACCTTCCTTCTTCCCTCTTTCCTCCCTGAGATGGTAAGCAATCTAATATAGATTATACAAGTGCAATCACCTAAAACATTTACATATTTATTATTTTGTGCAAGACTTGAACAAAAAAAGTAAAAAACTGTATGCTTCAGTTGGTATACAGACATCAATTCTTTCTCTGAAGGTATATCAAATTTTCATCATAAGTCATTTGAAATGTCTTAGATCACTATATTATTGAGATGATGAGTCAATGGACTATAGAATACTTGTAGAGGAGTAAAATATTTTTTCTTTTTTTTTTAAATAAAACTTTTTATTTTGAAACAAATGAATAGATAGTTTTCAAATTCAACCTTGCAATACCTTGTGTTCCAATTTTTTTCTCCTTCTAGTCTCCCTATCCACTCCCTTAGAAGGCAAGTAATCCAATATGTTAAATATGTACAATTCTTCTATAGGTATTTCTGCAATTATCATATTGCACAAGAAAAATGAGACCAAAAAGGAAAAAAGAAAGAAAACAAAATGCAAGCAAACAACAACAAAAAAAGTAAAACTACTATGTTGTGATCCACATTCAATCACCACAGTCGAGAGGAGTAAAATATAAAAACACTGGAAAGATTAAAAAGGGGGCAGATTATAAATAGCTTTAGAGCATTTTATATTTGATCCTAGAGAGAATAAGGAACATTGCAGTTTTTTGAGTATGTGACAGTCAGACCTTCATTTTCAGAAGATCCCTTTGGTAGTTGAAAAGAGGATGGATTCAAGTGGGAAGAAGTATAAGACAAGGAGAGCAAGAAGCCTGCTGAGATAATGAAAGTCTGCAACAAGATGGCAGTAATATGAGTGGAAACTACAAGTTTTGAAAGTAGACTCAAAATTGTGAAGTGTGAATGTGTGAAGTGAATATGAAGGAAGACTTGAGGATGACACTCAGGTTATGAAACTAGGTCACCAGGAGGATTTATTATATGCACATACCATGATCACTGGATCAAAGATGTGGAGTTGGAAGGGCCCTTAGTGATAATCCCTAGTCCTCGAATTCCTCTTCTGGCTTTAGTGACAACCTGTTCAGTCAACTCCAGTGGCAACCAATTGCCTATAAAAAAACCCTGTCTTTTAAAGTCTTCCATAATGTGTTTCCTTCTTACCTTGCAGACCTCTCATATATTACACCTTGAAACATACTCTGTGAGTCTTTGAAACTGGCTGCTTTGTTATTCCTTACAAACAACCCTACATCCCTAGTCAGGTATTTTCACTGGATTTCCTCCAAGTCTGGTATTCTATCCTTCTTTATCTCCACCTTCCAACTTCCTTGGCTTCCTTCAAATCTAGCTAAAGTACCACGTTCTACAAAAAGTCTTTCCCCTGAGATTATCTCCAATCTACTCTGTCTATACTCTTTATACTCTATCTGTACAAAGTCTTATGCATGATATCTACCCCATTAATTCTAGAATTTCTTAAGAATAGGGATTCTCTCCCCCTCCCACCCTTTTTTTTTAATCCCCAGAACTTAGTACTGTGCCTAAAAAAAGATGTTGAATAAATGCATGACTGACTTATTATATCATATTTAAGTAGTTCAAGGCATTATCTTCAATACTTGAATTTCCTAAATTCCTTATCTCTTGGTTCTTTAACTGCTACTAACACGCAACCATGAATTCCTAATATCATTTGTCTCATTTACTTCTACTGTAGAGACAGAGAATACTGACTGAGTTATGAAACTATGGTGATTGGTCCAAATTCATGTCTTCTAACCTCAAATAGATCCCCGCTAAGGCATAATTGTTATATTCATTTCTTGTAACAGCTGCTTAAATTCATATAATCTCTCCTCAAAGTCCTAACGCCACTCACCTATCTTTCTGTAATCTTGACTTCAGCTTTATATGACTGGTTCATCCAGAATTTCCTTTCTTCACACCCCAAAATCTATTTTTGCCCATTCTTCTTTTCTTTCCAACCACAGAGGTAACTTCTCTCTTTGCCTGCGCTGCTATCCTTGATTACATTCTCTCCTTTGGAAGACTGCCCTAAAATTATCCCCATTCTTCAGTTTTTCCCTAACTCCTGGCGCTTTCCTGACTGCCTAAAAATTTACTTAGGTCTCCCTATTCATTAAGAAAACAAAAAAACAAAACCTGAAAACTTTCCTTGATCCTGCTTGCTTACAAAAGATTGTCCCAACTCTCCCCTTTTTCACTGTAGTCCTGGGAGCATGCAGTCTACTTCCTGCCTCTGTGAACCTCTCTCGATATCTGGTTCTCATCCCTGAGACTTCTAAGACTGCTCTCTAAATGAGCAACAATAACCATTTCCACTGCTAGTTCTGATAGGTTTTTCCACATTCTTCATTTTCCTTCACCTTTTCTTGACTCCAATCAACATAGACAACTACTCTCTCCTCCTCAGTATTGGCTCTTCTCTTGCTTTCCAAGCTAGGTCTTCTCTTGGTTCTCTTTATCTGTCTGATTGCTCTCAGTCATTTTTATTGGAAATGGCTGAAAAATTATCTTTGTTCCTCTCAATTGTGAGAGTCCATTAAGGCCCTGTCCTCTACTTCTCTCTAAATTCTTCTTGTTGGTGAATTCTTCCATTCCCATAGGTTTAGTGATCACCCCAATGTTTAATAAATGTTAGTGTCTGCCTTGATGATAACTTCTTAAAATATTGCAAAGCTGATGACTCCTAAGTATATGGATCCAACCCTATTTGATATAAATATCTTTTATGAATTCAGTTCCAAATCTCTAACTTTTAGAGAACTGTCCTAGATGTTGCCTAAATATTATTCTAACTTTTTTTTCTTTTTTTAAGATTTTTTTTTAAATTAAAGCTTTTTATTTTACATATGCATGGATAATATTCAATATTCATCCTTGGAAAACCTTGTGTTTCAATTTTTTTTCTCTCCCTTCCTCCTTTCCCCCTCCCCTAGAGGCAAGTAATCCAATATATATCTAACACTTAAGTTTTACTTTGGGCATCTCCTCCTCCATGAAACCTGCCTCAATTCCATATGAAAATGTTCTTTCCTTTCCTTTCCTTTTTTCTCAGGTAATTGGAGTTAAGTGACTTGCCCAGGGTCACACAGCTAGGAAGTGTTAAGTGTCTGAGGCCAAATTTGAACTCCGATCCTCCTGACTTCAGGACTGAGGCTCTATGCACTGTGCCACCTAGCTGTTGTGTTCTTTCCTTTTCGAGTTGAATTATATTTTTATTGTATTCTTGCTTCCATCACTTCCTTTATTTTTTTATAATTAAATTTTATTTTCAATTCTAAACTCTCTTCTTCCCAGTTATTCCCTTATCCCCAAACAAGAAAGCAAGAAAAACAAAATCCATTAAAAATATGTATAGTCAATTTTTTAAAATGCCACACTGGAGGGCAGAGCTAAGATGGCAGAGAAGACACATGTTTCTTTCTGACTTTCTTCTACAATCCTCAGACTAATTAGCAAATCCAGCCTCTAAATGAGTTCTGGACTGGTAGCATCCATGAATATTGGGAGTGCAACAAATTACCAGCAGAAGATAATTTGGAACATCCCCAGAAAAAGTCTGTTTCAATAGGCCTAGAGGGAGGCGGGCCAAGCACAAGCAGGCTGAGCACAAATGCCAACACAGACAGTGTAGACCCAGGGCACTACAGGATCTGCATGGGGGAGAATCTACTGGGAGTAATCTATAGCAGTGTTGGCTATTCTGCCCTAGTTAAAAGCCAATAGATCAGGAGAGAAGTTATAAAACATCCATCACAAACACAAAAGGTAAATAGTGAACCTCAAAAATGTCAGAATCTCACTTGACCTGGCCATGCCCACCCAGTACCAGAGTGAGTCAGCTTGGACTCAGTGCAGCCACAGCCACTTGTAGAGGAAGCTTGCAAACTCCCCTGCCCTAAAAACAAACCTAAACTTAAAAATAAAAAAAAAATAAAAAAAATTAAAAAAAGAACTTTAACCATAGACAGTTTTTATGGTAAGGAGACTAAAAGCAGATTGTCTTCAGATGAAGCCCCAAAAGGTGATATAAACTGGTACCCATCACACAAGACTCTCCTAGAAGAAATTAAAAAGGATCTTAAAAGAGAGCTGTAAGAAAAATGGGCAAAAGGAAATGAAAACTTTGCAAGAGAGTTTGGAAAAAGCATATAACTCATTAAAAGGCAGATTTGATAAAATGGAAAAAGAAAACAATTCCCAGAAAAACAGAATTTGTGAAATGGAAAAAGAAAATAACTCCTTAAAAAACAGAATTTATGAAATGGAAAAAAACAATTCTGTAGAACAAAACAACTCATTTAAAAATTCAATTGGACAAATACAAAAAGAAGTAAAAAAAATGAAGAAAATAAATCACTAAAATTCAGAACTGAACAAATGAAAATGAATGACTCAACGAGACAACAAGAATCAATCAAGCAAAACCAAAAAAGAAAAAAAAGAAAAAATAGAAAAAATGTAAAATATCAAATTGGGAACACAAATGACCTGGAAAATTGATTTAGGAGAGACAATCTAAGGATTATTGGATTCCCTTAAAACCAGATGATGAAAGAAAGAGCCTATACATTATTTATCAAGAAATCATCAAAGAGAACTGCCCAGATGTCATAAGATCAGAAAGTAAAATAACCACTGAAAGAATTCACCAAACACCTCCTGAAAGAGACCCCAAAATTAAAACTCCAAGGAATATTGTGGCTAAATTCCAGAACTATCAGATCAAAGAAAAAATATTACAACCAGCCAGAAAAAAACAATTCCAATACTAAGGAACCACAATAAGGATTATAAGGATTACCCAGGATCTAGCATCTTCCACCTTAAAGGATCAAAGGGCCTGGAATCTGATATTCTAAAAAGCAAAGGAACTTGGCATACAGTCAAGAATAAACTACCCCACTAAATTAAGCATTTTCTTTCAGGGAAGAAGATGGACATGCAATGAAACAGGTGAATTCCATTTATTTCTGATGAAAAAACCAGAGCTAAATAAAAAATTTGACCTCCAAATATAGAACTCAGGAGAAGCATAAAAAGATAAAAGAACTCTTGAGAACTGTATTTCTGTTATGGGTATCCATAGAGAGTGCATGTATAATCTGATTCTGTTATAAAAAAGAAACTAGATGTGGAAAGAGGATTGTACCGGAAAAAGGGGAAAGTGGAGGTAAAATGAAGGAAATTACATCTCAGGAAGAGGCAAAGAAAACCTATTATAATTGAGGGAAATAAGGGAGGGTGACAAACGTTGTGTAAATCTTACTCTCATCAGATTTGGCTCAAAGAAAGCATACTAGATCACACTGAAAATTGGAAGTAAAAAAACAAACAACTATTTAATAAATAAAACTAAAATTTGGTTTTATGAAAAAAAAACCCAACAAAATAGATAAACCTTAAAGTTGATTAGAAAAAGGAAAAAGGAAAATCAAATTGTTGATCTTAAAGATGAAAAAGGAGAACTTTCCACTAATGAAGAGGAAATTAGAGCGATAATTAGGAGTTACTTTGCCCAACTTTATGCCAATAAATTTGATAACCTAAATGAAATGGAGGAATTTCAAAAATATACATTGCCTAGATTACCAGAGGAAAAAGTAAATTGCTTAAATAGTCCTATTTCAGAAAAAGAAATAGAACAAGCTATTAATTAACTCCCTAAGAAAAAATCCCCACCCCAGATGGGTTTACATGTAAATTCTACTAAACATTTAGAGAACAATTAATTCCAATACTATACAAACTATTTGAAAAAATAGGGAATGAAGGACTCCTACCTAATTCCTTTTATGACATAGACATGGTACTGATACCTAAACCAGGTAGGAAGAAAACAGAGAAAAAAAATTATAGACCAATCTCCCTAATGAATAATGATGCAAAAATCTTAAATAAGATATTAGCAAAAAAGCTACAGAAAATCATCCCCAGGATAATACACTATTACCAAATAGTATTTATACCAAGAATACAAGGCTAGTTCAATGTTAGGAAAACCATTGGCATAATTGACTTTATCAATAACCAAATTAACAAAAATAATATGATTATCTCAATAGCTGCAGAAAAAGCAGCTGATAAAATTCAATACCCATTCTTATTAAAAACACTAGAAAGTATAGTAATAAATGGACTTTTCTTTAAAATAGTCAGTAGCATCTATTTAAAACCATCAGCAAGCATCATATGTAATGGGGATAAACTGGAACCATTCCCAATACGATCAGGGTAAAAGAAAATTTTACCCACTATCATCATTACTATTCAATATCGCATTAGAAATGCTAGCTTTGGCAATAAGAAAAGAAAAAGAGATTAAAGGAATTAGAATAGGTAATGAGGAAACCAACTTATCACTCTTTGCAGATGATATGATGGTATACTTAGAGAACCCTAGAGAATCAACTAAAAAACTATTAAAAATAATTTACAACTTTAGCAAAGTTGCAGAATACAAAGTAACTCCACATAAATCATTGGTATTTTTATACATCACTAACAAAACCCAACATCAAGAGATACAAAGAAAAATTCCATTTAAAATAGATTTCCAAATATTTTATATTATTGACAGCTATCTGCCAAGGGAAAGTCAGGAACTATATGAGCAAAACTACAAAACACTTTACACACAAATAAAGTCATATCTAATCAATTGAAAAAATATCAAGTTGAGTGAATATAATAAAGATGACAATACTACCTAAACTAATCTACTTATTTAGTGCTATACCAATCAAATTCCCAAGAAACTATTATACTGGCTAGAAATAACAACAAAATTCATCTGAAGAACAAAAAGTCAAGAATTTCAAAGGAATTAATGAAAAAAAAAAAAAAGCAAATGAAAGTGGCCTAGTTGTACAAGATCTAAAACTATATTATAAAGTAGCGGTCATCAAAACCATTTGGTACTGGCTAAGAAATAGAGTAGTTCATCAGTAGAATAGGTTAGGCTCACAGGACTAAACAGTCAATGACTATAGCAATCTAGTATTTGACAAACCCAAGGACCTCAGCTTTTGGGATAAAAATTCACTATTTAACAAAAACTGCTAGGAAAATTGGAAACTAGTATGACAGAAAGTAGGCATTGACCCACATCTAACACCATATACCCATCAAAATGGGTTCATGATCAAGACATAAAGAATGATAGTATAAACATATTAGTAGAACATATCTGTTGTGGAGGAAAGAATTTGTGACTAAAGAAGAACTAGAGATCATTACTGATCACAAAATAGATCATTTTAATTATATTAAGTTAAAAAGTTTTTGTAAAACAAAACGAATGCAGACAAGATTAGAAGGGAAGCAATAAACTGAGAAAACATTTTTACATTGAAGGGTTCTGATAAAGGCCTCATTTCCAAAATATATAGAGAACTGACTCAAATTTATAAGAATTCAAGCCATTCTCCAATTGACAAATGGTCAAAGGATATGAACAATTTTCAGATAAAGAAATTGAAACTATTGGTAGTCATATGAAAAGGTGCTCCAAATCATTACTGATCAGAGAAATGCAAATTAAGACAACTCTGAGATACCACTACATACTTCTCAGATTGACTAAGATAATAGGAAAAGATAATGTTGGAGGGGATGTGGGAAAAGCTGGGACACTGATACATTGTTGGTGGAACTTTGAACGGATCCAACCATTCTAAAGAGCAATTTGGAACTATGCTCAAAAAATTATCAAACTGTGCATATCCTTTGATCCAGCAGTGTTACTACTGGGCTTATATCCCAAAGAGATTTTAAAGGAGGGAAAAGGATGCACATGTGCAAAAATATTTGTGACAGCCCTCTTTGTAGTGGCCAGAAACTGGAAATTGAATGGATGGTCATCAATTGGAGAATGGCTGAGTAAGTTATGCTAGAGGAATGTTATGGAATATTATTGTTCTGTAAGAAACGACCAGTAGGATGATTTCAGAGAGGCCTGGAGAGACTTACATGAACTATGCTAAGTGAAATGAACAGAACCAGGAGATTATTAAACATTTCAACAAGAAGACTATACAATATCAATTCTGATGGACATGGCTCTCTTCCACAATGAGATGATTCAAACCAATTCCAATTGTTCAATGATGAAAAAAACCATCTATACCCAGAGAGAGGACTGTGGGAACTGAGTGTGGACCACAACATAGCATTCTCACTCTCTCAGTTGTTATTTGCTTGTATTTTGTTTTCTTTCCCAGTTTTTTTTCTTCTTGTTCTGATTTTTCTTGTGCAGCAAGATAACTGTATAAATATATGTACATATATTGGACTTGACATATATTTTTAACATATTTAACATGTATTGGACTACCTGCTATCTAGGGGAGGGGATGGGGGGAAGGAGGGGATAATTTGGAATAGAAGGCTTTGCAAGGGTCAATGTTGAAAAATTACCTATGCATGTGTTTTGTAAATAAAAAGCTTTAATAAAAAAGCTTTTAATAAAAAAAAAAAATTACCACATTGGCTCCATGTGCCTCAATACTAGTCCAGTGACTGACAAGAATGGTTAGCATGTTTCAACATCTTTATACATTCTACATTCTCTCTTGATACATGGTCAAGACCATCACCTCACTAGTATTAGGAGTTTGGGAGCATGATTGATGGAGAAGTCAACACAAATTGAAGAACCAAGATCTGGGAGCATTTCCAACTAAGCAAAAAAATGAGCTACACTTGTAACAGGACTTATCAGAAAAACTCACAGTTTTTGTACTTGTTGTCTAGCTAGATTGAATAAGCTTCAAATTTAATAAGCAAACAATCACCCATGTGGAAATATCTGAATTATCTTCCATATCTTGAAATAAATTTGTAAAGAGCATCAAAATATAAATGAATTTGATATTATTGAAATATCTCACCTGTCCAGGCAACTTTGACCACTTTATTATTTCTTTTTCTTCTACAACTGGTTCATTACCTCTTTTACTTGTCTCCTTTTGAAGTTCACAATATGATGTACTACCTTGTTCCTGCTGAAGTGCCATCATAGAACGAAAAGAAGGATCTACCTACAATTAATTAGATACAACAATTCTGTAAAATCCATATTTAGATCACACAAAGTATTTTAAGATCTAAGAACAATAAATATGGGGATAAATTTTCAAATGTTAGTACTTGAACTAGTTGACTTTTTATATTTTTATCTTACAGACACAGTTTCATAAATGAATACAAATACAACAAAAACGTATGACACTTCTTTAATGATAGTGCTTTCAGAACTCTGAAATACTGATTTTTTTAAAACACATTAATATTAAAAAGAAAAATTTCCATTTCTGGGCTTCCCTACCTAATAAGTATTTAATTCTTACCACCTTCTACCAATACCTATACCCAAAGGATATGATATTACAGGAAATTCTTAACCTTGAGAAAATCCTGCTCTTCTCACACATTGACAAGCTTTTGGTTCTTTTTTTCTCAGTTACTTGGGGTCAGTTGAGAAACAATACCCTGGAATTACATTTACTAATATTGGTGAAATTTGTAATTTATTGTAATTAGTCTTCAGGAATAATTTTATCCTGTATTATGTATGTAGATTTCCTAATTTCATTTCAGAATCAACGTCTTGAAATAGAAACATTTATAAATTATTCCTGTGCAACCATATTGTACAATATCATTTAATTTTAATTAACAAGGACATATTAGTGATTAAGGATAAGATAAGATAAGATAAGGATAAGTAAGAAATTAGCAAAGAAGTCCTCTTTTACCTAGTTTTTTTTTTTTTTTTTTAAAGCAATCTGGGAGGAGAAGACCCTTGAAGTCTCTGGCCAAAATAGAAACAATTGCCATTTACATTCACTCGAGTCAATGGGGCCCAAACAAGTGAGGTTTGGCCTTGGATCTATAAGAGCCAAAATGATTTGGGTTCAAGGCATGATTCTTAAGAAATAAGTGTAGCCAATAAACCCTAAGATTTCTTGCTAAGTTCCAGTGATCAAAATTTACATTAAAAAATAAATTATTTCTTACCTAGCCTTAATCACTGAGTCAAACTGAGACCTAGAAAACAGCTTAAAAGAGGACAAGATTTCCCATTGCATTCAAGGCCATCTTGTCATCCTATATCTTGCCACTAGGTCCAGATGACTCCAGAAGAGAGAGGCTGGTAACTTTGCACAGTGCTGCCTCAATTAAATTCAATTCACTTGCAAGTCATGACATCACTTTATTGATGTCATGGTCCTCTGAGAATGAAGGACAAACAATAGGGTGTATTAAGCTATAGAATATTGTTATACTTTTAAAACTATTATTGCAAACATTTTAGTACCATCATCTTTCCAGTCAACTAGGAAGGAAAACCTCAATGTTACTCTCTATTCCTCATTAATATTTACCTAACATATCCAATCTGCTGTCAAATCTTGTTTCTATCTTAACATCTCTTATATATTTTCATTTGCCACACAGATCTAATTTTAGTACAGATCCTCATCACTTCTGAATGAATTATTATAATAGCTTCCTAGTTGATCTTCCAATCTACCCTCCTCTTAGGCATGCCAAAGAGTTTTCCTAAAGTGCAACTTAGAATCTGTCACTCCATTATTTAGCAAACTCCAGTGGCTCCTCCTATTACCTCCAGGATCAAACATAAAGTCCTCAGTTAAGCATTTAAAGTTCTTCAAAATGAACTGGGCCAAGAGAATATTGTATACAAGAACAGGACTTATCTATATGATGATCACTGTGATAGACTTCGCTCTTTTCAACAATGCAGTTATCCAGGACAATTCCAATAGACTTGGAAACTGCCTTCCCATCAAAAAATAGAACTAAGGAGACTGAATGTGGATTGAAACATAGTATTTTCATCTTTTTGTTTGCTTTTTTTTCTAATGGTTTTTCTCCTTTGTTCTGACTTTTCTTGCACAATACGAAAAATATGGAAATATTTTAAAGGAATAAACATACTTTAGATTGCCTGCTGTCTTGGGAAGAGGGAAGGTAGGGGTGGAAGGGAGGAAAAAATTACACTGTTGAGGAAAAAAAGCTCATCAGAATCTTACTCTTTCAGACCTATTCATTCTTCTCACACTTTACCTCCCCCCTCCCCTCCATGTACTCTCTAATTCAGCTTTCAGTGTCTTTACTACTAACATAGGACACTTCATTCCTTATCTATGCCTTGATCTTATGTGTCCCCATACTTGAAACATTCTGACCCTTCTTAGCTTCCCTGGCTTCCTTCAAGACCCAATTCAAATTTCCCCTTTTGCATAAGGTCTTTCCCAGGCTCTACTTCCTCCCTTCTCCTATTATCCTCACTTTTCTCTGTGAGATTACATTCATCCACTCTATATGCATTTTATATGTGTCCTCATATTTATATATTGTTTCCTGCATTAGAATGGGAGCTTCTTGAAGACAAAGACAAAATTGTTTGCTTTCCGTAACTATTAGCTTTTCCACGTATGACCAGTGCTTAGCAGAGTTCCTGGCACATGTAAATCCTTAATACTTGCTTTCCGTAACTATTAGCTTTTCCATGTATGACCAGTGCTTAGCAGAGTTCCTGGCACATGTAAATCCTTAATACTTGATGACTGACTAACCAAATTAACAGAAAAATACTGTCGTAATGACTGTCATCAGACTTTTTTTTTTTTTTTTTTTGGCTGGGGCAATTGGGATTAAGTGACTTTCCCAGGGTCACACAGGAAGGAAGTGTTAAGTGTCTGAGGACAAATATTCACTCAAGCCCTCCTGACTTCAGTGCTGGTTCTCTAACCACTGTGCAACTTTACTGCCCCCAAGCCACCTCACTACCCCCAGACTAATTTTTTTTAAAAAAAGAGAGAAGCAAAAGTTTAGGCTATCCACTGCTAATGTAAGGAGATATGCTGGAAGTGAGAAAACTATAACTTATTATAAAGATGGCATTGTGATGGGGAAGTGATATAAAAATATTGTAAAAAAAATAAATAGGGAGAGGAAAGGGATATCCACATAATTATAATCAAGGAAGATTCTACAGTTTCCACCATTATTTTTGTAATGTGAAGGGGATACAAGAAAGCCACCCCACAATATTCTGAGTGGACCCTCTCTTACAGGCAAACATTATAGTCAGGCACTGCTAGCCTATAATCTCTATGATCTTGAAGGATTTTCAAGTTATTAAAATCATAAATCCATTTAAGCATTGTAGAGTTTTGGTCTATTCTCATAATTAAAAAAATAATACTTCAGCAAACTGTCTCATAATAAAGCTAACTCCAAACTTCAAATCACTCAGACTTTTGCAATTACTATAGATAACTACCTTCTGTGCCATGTTTCCCAGGTAATGCCTCTCTCAGTTCTAAAAAAAGCTATGATTTAATGATCTTAAAGGCTTTCTTACTCTGAAAAATAAATCTGGTCACTGCTTACTTTTAACTTTTTAGAATATAATTGATTTATAATTCTATTAAATACCAAAAACAAAATAACTTACATGATCAGGAAGTTTCAGACCTTTTATGGTTACATATAATGTTGATGGATAACGAATCCTTGGACATTTTGACCACCATTCAAAAACCTCAACGACATTTAACTGTGATCTAATCCTAGGTGGTGGACAATATAATTGAAGACGGAGTTTCCCATTAATATTCAAAACTCCATTGGCCCCCACAAGCTAAAAAAAAAATTAACAAGACATAAGAATAATATCAAGAACTCATTCTTAAAATATTGTAAAAGATTCAAATGCCTCACTTATAAGTTCTAAGCTAAAGGGAATGAAAAATTTAACTCAATGGGTTAAAAAATAAGGTAATGGGTCAACATATAAAATTATATAAAACATATAAAACTTTTATATTTAAAATGTTTAGTTAATATATCTATACTTCATATAATAGATATTTAATAAGCATCTAATTGCATTTTTAGAAGGGATTTTCTAAGCATATAATTATTGGCACCAGATTATTGGGAAAAGTATATAGTTAAATGGTACAAATCACACTTTTGCCATAACACACATTCAAAAAAGTTATTACTTGGAAAGGCATTAGAATTTTACATTTCAACTAAATAGGAACAAATGGCAATTTGTAGTTACTATTATTAGTTCTTATAAACTTGTTGAAAATGTGGATATGCTGAAGAGTAATTTGCAAGTTTTTAGCAACCTTAAAAAAGAGTATATAATAAATTATATTTTTGATAGAATAAAAATAACTCATTTAAGTTCCTGATTTGAGGATGGGCTTAGGTGAAATAATAGCCTAATTCTTTGAAGCTACTACTAAAGTCTCACTACTACATACTAATGGAGACTCTCTAGTCTACAATCGATAATGAAGGCAATTAGAGATTAATTCTTTAAAAAATTATTAGCAGGCAGCACTAAATATTGCCTAGTAAAATTGTTTTAAAAACAAAACCATGACTTATAATTAGCATATCATTTGGGTTATATATAAAGAAGTATATTGGTCCATTTTATTCTTGGATTTACAATACAATTTATTTACTCTTATTTATTTGGCCTGGAATTAGAGTGATTTGCCAGTAAAAAAGACATTAATAACTTTGATTTTACCTTATGGTTTAAATAGCTAAAATTCCTATGGATATGACTGACTGAACAAACAGAATAAAGCACTGTTCCATTCAAATCTGCTTTTAATACAGTTAAAAAGTCAGCAAAATAATAAAACATAACCATTAAAGAATATTTTATTTTAAATGAATATATTTAGAGATAGTATTTTATAAAAAAGAGCAATGACATCATGAAGTTGAGGTTATAACATGTATTTGAGTTGAATTTAAGGTAGAGCTGCACAACGTCATCAGTCTCACCCTGTCTCCCTAAATTATCAAAGTGCAGTGACAAGACAAAAATCAAGATGACCAATGATAATGCAGAATTCAGTGGATGAACTTGGCATCTTTGATAACTGTATTTGATAGCTATATTCTCCATAGCATCTGCTTCAGCCAGTTTCATAGCTGTGGAACAAATTGTTCTCAACTGCCCATTACTTACCTTGTAATTAGTAGAAATGGGCTTTAATGCTGGCTTTACTACCAACTAGCTATATGACTTCAAGCAAATCTTTTATTCTGAGTTTGTTTTTTTATGTGCAAAAGGAAAGGGTTAAGTTCACTCATTTTATGAAGTGCAATTATGTATAGTTAAAGCAAACACAGATGTGATAAATTCAGAACTGTTCCAAATCACTAGTAAATCAACCATCAGCTTTCTTTGTAAGTTCCAATAGTAGAAAACTTCTTAAGATCATTTTAGATTCTTATATATTTAGTTAAAAGCCCTTCTAGAGCATATTATATTTAGATTGGCTAGCTGTGTTCACCAGACCTGAGAGAAGATATTCAGTCCAGAATAATTTTCTATTTGTCTTAGGCTTTCTCTGTGTTATATTGCTCAGGATATATCTGCATAACTGAGCATGATAAAGAGGTAAGGTATACAAAAGAACAGAGTGACCATAATAGGTTACTTAATAGACATTTGATAAAAATTTAAAATCCTATAGATATAGTAATAGAACAAAAATATCTCAGAAATGGTGACCAGGGTAATAGAAAGAATGTTATCTGGAAAAGCTTTTTTGTTGATTTAAGTTAAACCTTTTGTGTTCATGAGTTCTATTACATAGATGGCAGAGTAAAAGCAAATAAAATGAGATTTGAATGGTCAAGTGGTAAAAGATAACAAGTAGATATCAAAGGTACTCCACTCCATCAGTCAACATGTATTTCTTTAGCTTCTCCTATGGGCACTGTATTAGGAGCACAAAGGATATGAATACAATGAATTAAATAGTCCCCATTTGCAAGGATTTTATATTCTAATAGGAAAAACCACAAGGAAATATATTCTAAGTAGTTTATGTAGAATAAATGTAAAGAAAATAAGTGCAGGAGATGGAGGCAAGATGGCAAAGAAGGCACACAAGATTTTCTAAGCTCCTCTCATGCCCTCATGACCAACTATTAAATTCAGCCTCAAAAATAGCACTTGACGGCTAAAATTCATGAAGATTAGAAGCACACAATTTACCAGCAGAAGATAATCTGGAAGATTGCCAGGAAAGGTTTGTCCTGAGGGGCCAGGAACAGACCAGCACAGGCAGGTACAGACTAGTGTTTGAAGCAGACCAGGGGTGGGGGTGACCTCTGCGGCTAAAGATGACTTTTCCATAGGCTAATTGCTCTGCCTTAATTATAAAGCAGTAAACCGGCAGAGAAATTAAGGCCAAAGACAGAGGGTACTCTCTAAAAAATGCCAGAACCTAACAAGATCTAGCTATAACCACCCAAAATCGGGAGTGACTCAGCACAGACCATAACACAGCCCTGCAGCCACATCCTGCAGTATGGGGCTTTTGCAGGGCAATTACAAATCTTCATGGCAGGGGGGCACAGCCTGGGGCAGCCTCTAATCTAAGATCAGGAGTGAAACAAAGTTGCCCACTATCACTGTTACTATTCAATATTGTATTAGAAATGCTAGTTATGGCAATGAGAGGTGAGAAAGAAATTAAAGGAATTAGGGTAGGCAATGAGGAAACCAAATTATCACTCTTAACTGATGATATGATGGTATACTTAGAGAACCCCAGAGACTCTACTAAAAAGCTATTAGAAATAATGCACACCTTTAGCAAAGTTGCAGGATACAAAATAAACCCACATAAGTCATCAGCATTCTAATGTATCACTAACAAAATCCAACAGAGTTACAAAGACAAATTGCATTTAAAGTAACTACTGATAGTATAAAATATTTAGAATCTATCAGCCAAAGGAAAATCAGAAACTATATGAGCAAAACTACAAAACTCTTTCCACACAAATAAAGTCAGATCTAACCAATTTGAAAAATATTAAATGCTCTTGGATAGGGCAAGCAAATATAATAAAGATGACAATACTACCTAAACTAACCTATTTATTTAATGCTATACCAATCAGACTCCCAAAAAACTATTTTAATGACCTAAAAAAAAATAACAATAAAGTTCATATGGAAAAACAAAAGGTGGGGAAAAAACCAAATGAAGGTGGTCTAGCTGTACCAGATCTAAAATTATATTATAAAACAGCAGTTACCAAAACCATTTGATATTGGCTGAGAAACAGACTAGTTGATCAGTGGAATAGGTTAAGTTCAAAAGACAAAATAGTTAATAACTTTAATAATATAGTGTTTGACAAACCCAAAGACCCCAGGTTTTAGGATAAGAATTCACTGTTTGACAAAAATTGCTGGGAAAATTGGAAATTAGTATGGCAGAAACTAGGCACTGACCCACACTTAACACACTACAAGATAAAGTCGAAATGGGTTCATGACCTTGGCATAAAGAATGAGATTATAAATAAATTGGAAGAATTCTCCCTGTGCAGCGGGAGAACTGTTCAGTTCTGCAAATATGTATTGTATCTAGGATATACTGCAACATATTTAACATATATAGGACTGCTTGCCATCTTGGGGGGGGGTGGAGGGAGGGAGGGGAAAAAACGAAACATAAGCGATTGCAAGGGATAATGTTGTATAAAAATTATCCTGGCATGGATTCTGTCAATACAAAGTTATTATTAAATAAAATAAAATAAAATAAAATTAATTAATTAATTAATTAATTAATTGGAAGAGCATAGGATAGTTTACCTCTCAGACCTGTGGAAAAGGAAGGAATTTATGACCAAAGAAGAACTAGAGATCACTATTGACCACAACATAGAAAATTTTGATTATGTCAAATTGAAAAGTTTTTGTACAAACAAAACTAATGCAGACAAGATTAGAAGGGAAACAATAAACTGGGAAAACATTTTTACTGTCAAAGGTTCTAATAAAGGCCTCATTTCCAAAATATATAGAGAACTGTCTCTAATTCATAAATCAAGAGGCAGCTAGGTAGCGCAGTGGATAGAGCATCAGCCCTGAAGTCAGGAGGACCTGAGTTCAAATCTGGTCTCAGACACTTAACACTTCCTAGCTGTGTGATCCTGGGTAAGTGACTTAATCCCAACTAGCTCAGCAAAAAAAAAAAAAAAAGAAAGAAAGAAATCAAGCCATTCTCCAATTGATAAATGGTCAAAGGATATGAAAGACAATGCTCCAACGAAGAAATTGAAACTATTTCTAACCATATGAAAAGATGCTCCCACTCATTATCAATCAGAGAAATGCAAACTAAGACAACTCTGAGATACCACTACACACCTGTCAGATTGGCTAAAATGACAGAGAAAGATAATGTGGAATGTTGGAGGGGATGTGGGAAAACTGGGACACTGATACATTGTTGGTGGAATTGTGAATACATCCAGCCATTCTGGAAAGCAATTTGGAACTATCAAAAGCTCAAAAACCTATCAAACTGTGCACACCCTTTGATCCAGTAGTGTTACTACTGGAGTTATATCCCAAAGAGATTTTAAAGAAGGGAAAGGGGCCTATATGTGCAAGAATGTTTGTGGCAGCCCTCTTTGTAGTGGCCAGAAACTGGAAACTGAGTGGATGCCCATAAATTGGAGAATGGCTGAATAAATTTACTGATATACTGACTATACTTGGATAATTCAAAAGGTCCATTTCAATAGTATGAGTACTAACTCTTTCCATGCTGATTATATCATTATATATAGTTACATGCCTGAATATAATTAAAAACATAATACCCAGGAAGCTATCTTCTGGTAATAAACCTTTTCATATCAAGATGGTTATTAGATAATAATTCATTGTCAGGAATATGCTTTTCAGCTCATTAGGATCTGTAAGAGTTTGTTCTCTGCTGATATAACCCTTGAAGATACAAGGCCACTTCTGCACCACAGTCAATGGGTTGGAATAAGACTTTAGTATTTATACTGCTTAGGAAGAAAATATCATGTCCAGATGGAAATGAATTTCTAGACCTTAGCTGTTCAGTTGTGTGTAACTCAGTGGTCTCATTTGAAGTTTTCTGGGCAAAAGTACTGAAGTGGCTTGCCATTTCCTCCTCTAGCTTATTTAATAATCCACAAAAATATATAAATGTGATAAAATAAAATAACATTCCTCATATACAATTTATAACATAGCCTTGAACTCTTAAAAGAACTTTTATGGAAATGTCCAAAAATGCCACAAGATGGCAATATCATGACACAAAAAAAAAGACTTGTATTGCTCTAAATAAAATACAACCTTCCTGACTTCATAACAGAAAAACAAGCTATTTAGATGTTAGTTTGTCAAAGCTGAAGACAAGTATCTACTGTTCCCTAATGCTAAATTCTCTAACTGTATCTTTGATCCCATTACTGCACAACTCCTAAAAAATTAGTCAACCAATCAATTAGCATGGATTTATTAAAAAAAATTTACATGCCAAGCAATGTACTAATTGCTAGGAATACAAACAACAACAAAAAAGCAAAAATAAAAATGTCCCTATCAAGAGGGTTGCAATCTAATACAGAAGGATTAATACATACATATATTGGTACTTAAAAGATATTTCCAGAGAATAAAAGATCATGGTGTGGATAAGAAGTAGTTTTGAGAGAACTAAGACACAGAAATAGAGCTAAAAAAAAAGATTTGGTAAAAAAAATTTCAGAGTTCTTGAACATGGATCATTTGTAAGGGTTGGCAAGGATATGACCTTCGTATATAGCTGAGGGGAAGAAAGGAGTAAGGCATGGGAAATGACCAGATTAAAAAATTATGAAGTTAGAATATTTGAGGAAACATCATATGCATGGTAAAGACACCTGGTATGAAGGAAAGTTTTGCTTTAGAGAGGAAGGCTAAAATCATTTTGAAAGGATAGACAGTATCCTGGGAATCAGTAGATAAAGAACTATAGGAATCTTGAATGGATGGTTTTAAGGGACAGGCCAATTCTCCGAGAGCCTCCACAGCTGTGGATCATAACATCTGAAGGAGTTGCAGGGCAGCCTTTGCTGACACAGGTGTTGTGGACTGGGAATGAGATAAATTAGAGGCAGAGGGAAAAGGAGGGAGGTCAGACAATACAATGGCCTCTCAGGGAGAGGTTAGAGAACAACAACTTCCTCTTAGTCTCCTTGTATCATCTTCTAATAAGAAGAGATCCACTCTGGGTTGGATCTCCAGCAGCCATTGTTGGGTGGTTCCCGTGTATTCAACAGCTCTCCTGTGTATTCCAACAGGATGGCAAAATTAACTGAGTGAATTTCATAAAATAATTGATTACTTAGTGATGTTGAAAGGAGAATCTGGAAATGGCAGTGGAAAGCAAGAAGCATTCCAATCAGTAGTGGAAAAAATGGCCAGGGATGTAGCTATCCAAAGGGAATCAGGTTCAGTGTATGCTAAAAAAAAAATGGAAACAAGCAAAAGATGGTGAGGTGTAAAAGAGAGAATTAATTATTGAATAAGAGGTGGAGTCTCCTCAATATGCAAAAGTGAGTAAAAACAGAAAAGTATAGCTCTTACAATAGTTATTAACAAGAATAAAAATAGAGCACAGGGCTGAGGAATAATCAAAGAATGATCAAGAATTCCAAAGAAAAAGTAATGCATTTTGCCAGCTCAGATCTATACAAAAAGACAGCCAAAAAAGCTATAGGTAATAGGGAAGGGATCCATACAGAAAAGCCTAGCCTGAAAACATAGTTTATGGAAGCCACCTAGCTCAGAGACTAGCACCAAGCCAGAGAAACTTAGAGTTTGGCCTTTTGCCTTTCTGCCTATAGTTTCAGTCTGCAGCCTAGCCAAGGATGCCTTAAGTCTGTAGGTGTATATCTGACATCAAACTAGTCCCAAACTGAAAAGGCATCAAATGATCAATGTGCTCACTGGTTCAGCTATCCCACACTCCTCCTACTGGAGCTACCTAGCATACTACATCACTGAAGAATGCTAGTCATTCACTCCTGAGGTATTTAAGATATACAGAGTCAAATTAGCACAAACCAGTACCAAAGAAGGCCCATAATTTGTCCCAAGTACACAGAACCTGTCTACACCAAAGTGCTAATTCAGTTAAGGAAAAATGAGTAAGCATGGGGCACCTAGGAGTGCCACTGTGGATACAGCACCAGACCTGAAATCAGGAGGACCTGAGTTCAAATCTGGCCTCAGACACTTAACATTTTCTGGCTATATGACCCTGTCACTGAACCCCAATTGGCTCAGCAAAAAAAAAAAAAAAAAAGTACGCATAAAATCCCCCTACCAATGATAAAGAAATAATCTACAGCCAAAAATTCTTGGACATGGACCCAGAAAAAGAAAATAATTCCATTGTCCAAATCTATAACCACAAATAAAATCATAGACTTGCCCCAAGGTCTACTAGAAATCCTGAAAGAAATGAGGCAAAATGGATCTTTTTTCATGATCATATATAGGAAAATAAAGTTCTAGACAAAAGAATTAGAAAGGAAATGAAAGATCCAGAATGGAAAAAATGGGAATATAAACAGCTTTGTAGGGAAACTATAAAAACATGCTTTGACACATATGTTTTGAACATAATATATGCTTTGAAAAATCATACTGGACAAGGCAGAAATAGGTGACTGTAAACAAGAAAAACTGAAACAAAATCAAATGATTTCAGGAAAATCAGAAAAAGTAAGACCATCTCTTATCAGAAGCAACTGATTTGGAAAAGTGGTCAAGGAGACATGATCTAAGAACTGGTGGACAAATTGAAAACCTTAATCATATAAAGTCTACCTACCATATTTCAAAACTTGAATGCAACTTTCCTATCTCTACAATTAGGACAAAGGACAAAGTGAATATGTAGTCACTTAGTAAAATCAGTCATTAGTGCCACAAAAACCCCTCAACATTAAAGTTCCCAGGAACTTTGGAGTAAAAATCCAGAACTTTCAAGTCAAAGAAAAAAGTAATTCAAGTAGCCAGAAAGAAAGAATTCAGATATTAAAAGCCACCAGGCATCCAAATGGTACAGTAGAGGGAATGCTGCACCTGGAGTCAGGAATTCTCATCTTTTTGAGTTACAATTTGGCCTCCAGTGTCTTTGCGAAGAAAACCCCAAATAGGATTACAAAGAGTCAGACAGGACTGAAAACAATTGAACAACAATATTAAGAGCCACCAACAGGATTAGAAAGGGAAGACATACTAGATAAAACTAGAGTTCATTAGTTCTCTCTCTGGGTGGGGAGAGTATTTTTTTCATTGTTCAGGTCTTCTGGAATTGTCTTGGATCACTGTCTTAATCAGAATAGCTAAGTCATTCACAATTGATCAACATTACAATATTGCTGTTATTATATTTAAGGTTCTCCTAGTTCAGCTCACTTCATTTTACATTAATTCTTAGACATTATCCCAGGTATTTTTGAAACCATCAGGCTGTCCATTTCTTATAGCACAAGAGTATCCCATCATAATTATATACCACAACTTGTTTAGCCATTCCCAAGTGATGAGCATCCTTGCAATTTTCATTTCTTTGTTACCTCAAAAAGTACTGCTGCAACTGGAGTGAGGAAGACTTGAGTTCAAATCCAGCCTTAGACACTTCCTAGCTGTGGGATTCTGGGCAAGTCACTTCACCTGTTTTCCTTAGTTTCCTAATTTATAAAATGAACTGGAGAAGAAATGCAAACAACTCTAATATCCTAGCCAAGAAAATTCCAAATGGGGTTGGATAAAACTAAAAATTACTAAACAACAACATGTTGATCTTTTTCCCTTTTATTATGGATTTCTTTGGGATACAGAACTAATAGTAGTATGTCTAGATCAAAGTGGATATGCAGTTTTATTGCCTTTTGGGAAAAGTTCTAAATTGTTCCCGGAGATGATTAGACCAGTTTACAACTCCACTAACAGCACATAAGTAACTGTATTTTTTCACATTTCCTCTAGTATTTTTCCTTTTCCTTTTCTGTCATGCTAGCCAATCTGATAAGTGTGAGGTGGTAATTTGCAGTACTCTAATCAATGGTGATTTAGAGCATTTTTTTTGGTGATAATTGATAAGCTTTGATTTCTTCTTCTGAAAACTGCCATTCATATTTTTTAAACATTTATTAACTGAGGTTTGGCTCATATTTTTATACATTTGACTCATTCTTTATATAATTGAGAAATGAGGCACTTATCAAAGAAATTTGGTATAAAATTGTTTCTCTAGTTTCCAGTTTCCTATTTCTCATTTTGGCTGTATTTTTGGGGGAGGTGCAAAATCATTTTAATTTCATGTAATCAAAAGCATGTTTTACTATCCATGATCCTATTTATCTCAGTCATCAACTTTTCCCTTATCTATAGATATGGGAGGTACATTTTTATATTCTCTGCTAATTTACTTATTATATGAACCTTGGTTTCTAACTTATTTATCAAGGCCAATCTCCACCCTAGAGTCACAGATCTCTCCTGATTTCTCAAGTTTTTCTGAGTTGGAAAAATGCCTCACTCTGACATTTTGTTGGCTGTGTTGCTTCTACCTCAATTGAGACATTGCTTTAAAGTTGTTTAGAGGGACGTGTTGGGAGAACTCAGATGTAATGTTTCTACTACTCTGCCATCCCCACTCTGCCCCCTAGAAGTCTTTCCAATATAAATTAGTATGAAATAAGACTGGAAAAATAGAAGCAAAAGGAAACAACTGAAGGATTTTTTAAAGTAGATGAATGATATGGTTGGTCTAAACCTCTGAAGATTATTTTGGCAGTTAGGTGGAGGGTGGACTAGAAAAAAAGTATAATTAGGTCACTAAGTCTTGAGGTTAGAGAGCAAATACAAAGGTATACTTGACAAGAATTGGCAGCTGGTTAAAGGTTAAAGAAAAGAAGGAATTTATGTGTATTTTTATCTATCTATCCATCAACCATCTACCTCTTTGGTAGGCTCTGGGATTAGGAAAAA